>NC_064641.1:963773925-964074342 GCF_023864345.2 Schistocerca serialis cubense | reverse complement strand
TTTATATATTTTGCAATATACTCGAGTGAATAACTGCTATAGTCGTGCATTTTAATTCTAATGATACGCAACTTCTCATGACAGTGATTCTTTATTTTTTTCTATACTGCTTGTTAAATACTGACACAATAACTGATACACACGTATATGCACTCCTGTACTCACGATGTTAAGAGAGTTCATTGAGTACACACTACGAGGAATGTTACATTAACATGTGGCCAAGTGCAGTTCCATTGCTTATTGCTAAACTAAACTACTGTCCTGTTCTTTTGTGGTGCCATTATTTGTGTGTAGATAAATCATTATTTATGAAGCCTGACGTATTAATAGGTTCGGTTGATTTCATGAAACCATGGTTGTGGGTAATAGAACTGAAGTAATAAATGTGTACTGCGATATTTTATGCTTTCTACTTGTGTTCGTTTGCTTTAGTGCAAGAGGAACTTGTAGCTATACTGAGTGGTCAGATGAGAGAAAATAGTATTTCAGGATAGATACAAGGCTGATGAACTGGCTACTGCTGTAGCCCAGCTGCCTGTCAGTGGTAAGCAGAGCTCGGATAGCCCAGTGCAAGCCAGTGTTTGTGGCTGAGCTCACAGCGTGTTAGGTGGAGCTGGTGGATGCACCTGCTGACCACACAATACATGTAAAACCAAGATTGAGAGATGAATCTATGTTAGAATTATTTAAATTAAGTGTACAATAGGAGTTAGGGGTCATTATGGTAGTGGAAGAACGTGACGAAGTTGGCACAGAGCCTGTCATGGGCCTTGTTGAAGGGAAACTATTACCAAGGCTAACGAAAACGTTTTTTGAAAAACTTCTTTTTACTTTGATAGTTGCTCTTTATAGACTTTTATGAGCTGAATCCAAATATAGCCTTAGTTTTTTTGTATCACCTATAGTTTTCGAGCAATATACTTTTTATTATATAGTATAAAAATTCGAAGTTACATGGTAAATGGGGAAATTTGGTAAAGCCACCTTGCTGACCAAGGAACATGCATATTACTTTTAGATCGCCTGTTATCATTCAACCATGAGCAGAATGTCCTGTCTTATTTAGCACTATTTGTAGGTTTTCATAGCTTTCTTTCATATGTATAGAATCTCCAACAGGTA
The DNA here is from genome assembly GCF_023864345.2 of Schistocerca serialis cubense. Taxonomy (NCBI): domain Eukaryota; kingdom Metazoa; phylum Arthropoda; class Insecta; order Orthoptera; family Acrididae; genus Schistocerca; species Schistocerca serialis. The sequence goes on along the minus strand of NC_064641.1, from coordinate 964,073,217 downwards.
CAGATGCATAAATGTTACCAATGTGTAATAAAACAGACTTTAAACTAGTTTTAGATGAATACAGCCTTCAGTCTTTATTTTTGTATTCAATACCAAACTCATTCATTAAGCCGGGAATGTCTGAGCAGTACTCTTAATTCACATTCTTGTTAAAAAAAATTGGAAAATTGCTGCTCTTTCTATATATACATGTATATGCTGGTTCCAACTGCCAATAAGTTCTTTTCTTTTAATCAAGAGCCAAGCAATACAGCTTTTTCTTTCGTTAAGCACAGATCCCTAACCAAATCGTTAAGCTCGGTCTGAGTGAACAATTTGGGCTGTAGATTTTCTGTATTACAATGGGATTTATCATCACCTGGTTCATCTAAATCAGATTGTTCATCAGAAAATACTTCTGTTCGAATAGAATTTAAATCATATGGTGGTTCAGGAACTGCCAAATCTGCACCATACCCTACTTGTTGGATGGCATACAGAAGGTTAGGGTAGCTTAATACCTTCTTGTTTTTCGAATTATGACCAGTAATATCAACACTGCAAAAGTAGCAATCATCGGAATCATTTCTTGGCCCCCTCTATATCATGGGAACAGAATATATAAAGGCTTTTTTCTCCTTTTTGAGCCATTTTCTCCGATCTTCAACACACAGATAACATACCTTGTATAGCACCCAAGATTTGTCTTCATCACCAAGTTTATATCCAAAGAATGATAGATAAACTTTTCTCACAAAGTGTGTAATGTTTCTTCTCTATTTTTTAATCAGAATTTCGCCACAAATATAACAACAACTGTCAGCAGAGCTTTAACAAGCGCAATTAGATATTGCACTGAGCACATGTACAGGAAACAGTAAAGTGAGGTTAGGTTGACAGTAAACAAAACACCATCTGTTAACATAAAAATAGAATCGGCCTTTTTCCCAGAAAATGTTTTTTGGCAGTGTTATCAACGTCATCTACATACATTACATCTCATTTTTAAATTATTTTAACTATATAAAAGCTGTCAAATTCTTTAAAATATCGCTTTGTTTTATAAATTTAACTGTAAAATCTGAAGAAATGGTGGGGGATACAGTTTTTTTGTCAGTATCTCCAGACTTCTTCCATGTATACAACTGACAGGTTTCAGATAGATTATATAATGGTCAGACAGAGATTTACGAAAAAGGTTTTAAATTATAAGGCATTTCCAGGGGCAGATGTGGACTCTGACCACAATCTATTTGTTATGAACTGTAGATTAAAACTGAAGAAACTGAAAAAAGGTGGGAACTTAAGGAGATGGGGCATGGATAAACCGACTAAACCACAGGTTGTACAAAGTTTCAGGGAGAGCATAAGGAACAATTGACAAGAATGGGGGAAAGAAATACAGTAAAAGAAGAAAGGGTACCTTTGAGGGATGAAGTAGTGAAGACAGCAGAGGATGAAGTAGGTAAAAAGACGAGGGCTAGTAGAAATCCTTGGATGACAGAAGAAATATTGAATTTAATTGATGATAGGAGAAAATATAAAAATGCAGTAAATGAAGCAGGCAAAAAGGAATACAAACGACTCAAAAATGAGATCGACAGGAAGTGCAAAACGGCTATGCAGGGATGGCTAGAGGACAAATGTAAGGATGTAGAGGCTTATCTCACTGGGGGTAAGATAGATACTGCCTACAGGAAAACTAAATAGACCTTTGGAGAAAAAAGAACCACTTGTATGAATAGCAAGAGCTCAAACGGAAACCCAGTTCTAAGCAAAGAAGGGAAGGCAGAAAGGTGAAAGGAGTATATAGAGGGTCTATACCAGGGCGATGTACCTGAGGGCAATGTTATAGAAAGGGAAGAGGATGCAGATGAAGGTGAAATGGGAGATACGATACAGCGTGAAGAGTTTGATAGAGCACTGAAAGACCTAAGTCGAAACAAGGCCACAGGAATAGACAACATTCCAGTAGAACTACTGACGGTCTTGGGAGAGCCAGTCCTAACAAAACTCGGTTGGTAGGACATGTTCTGAGGCATCAAGGGATCATCAATCTAGTATTGGAGGGCAGCGTGGAGGGTAAAAATCGTACAGGGAGACCAAGAGATGAATACACTAAGCAGATTCAGATGGATGTAGGTTCAAATGGCTAAAAGCACTATGGGACTTAACATCTAAGGTCATCAGTCCCCTAGACTCAGAACTACTTAAACCTAACTAACCTAAGGAGATCACACACATCCATGCCCGAGGCAGGATTCGAACCTGCGACCGTAGCAGCAGCGCGGTTCTTGACTGAAGCGCCTGGAAGGATGTAGGCTGCAGTACATACTGGGAGATGAAGAAGCTTGCACAGGATAGAGTAACATGGAGAGCTGCATCAAATCAGTCTCAGGACTGAAGACCATAACAACAACAACAACAGTTTCTTTAAGTATCTTATTAAGATTTCCCACCCTAAAAGCATAAGAATAAGGTATTTTCAGCAGAAAAGGTTTTTCCATCGTTGGCCGGTGTTATTAAATAATGAGATAGCAAACTGAAGTTTAAAGTGAAGTTACTTCACAGTGGTTTTGTGAATGCTGTCCCAATAAAGGATATAAACAATAAAACATGAAATTTTTTTTCCTGAAATGTAGCACATACTTCTTTCTGTTACTGGATAACTATCTCTAATGACCTCAGTATCAATCAGAAGCTAAACAATAGTCTTAGAACATATAGGAACATATAGAATTGATATAGTGTCAAGTGCAAATCTTACTTTGTGGTTGTGTGAAGGTACCATATTTTCTGATGTTAAGGTATCTAGTGTAAAATATCTAGTGTTTTACATATGTGACAGCTAAGTTTCTTTGTCTATCGAGACCGTTCCACGTGTTCTCTATTCAGTATATTTTCACGTTTCATAGATTTTTTTTATGACTGAGGCATTAGCCAGGTGTCTAGATAATTTCTTCTGTGTGAGTGGTGATATAGCCATGGGCTTGCCACATTGGATCTCGCAGATTAAACTAAGTTAAAAAATGTCAGGCTTGGTTAGTGCTTGGATGGATTATCTTCTGGATATTCCAGGTGTCATCGGATTTGAAAGATTTGCTGTTGCGCAGTATGACTATTATTATTGTAGTGGAACATGTGATGAGTAATTTAATGTACTTGAGGAATACTATTGATGAGACAATTTATAGTGCTTTTCTTGATTATGGGGACGAGTGAGGCAGTGTGAAGTGCTCTTACACATGATGATTTAATTAGAGATGTGATTACCATGTCTCACATAGATACATAACACCTTCTTATTCTTGTTTTATTCATTAATGATGTAATTTTCTGCATGCATTGTGCAGTTTTTTGTTGGAGTGACAGATCTGCATTTGATTAACGTCCATTTTCATCATATCATTGTTGTGAATATTTTGATGTAGTGATATTGGGTTTATCAGAATAATGCATGATATAATGAGATGATACTACTTAGGAATTTTCGTTTGTTTGTTGTGAGTCTGAAACTGTGACGTAGGATTGTGAGTGGATATTATCTATCTAGTGAGGTTCAGTACACGCTGTGTATGATCTAAAGGTGGATTTATGCCAGTTATGTTTAGCCTTTACTAGATATTTTACTTGATGATAGTTCCCTTGAAAGAGTAACATCCGTCTTTGATAGAGAGCAATTCGTATGCAGGATAAGTGTGGACACAATCTGATATATTGTGGATATTTACATTTTGCAGACGTTTGTGTTATGGCTTTATGATTCTACTGTGTTCCAAATGACGAGATAGTTCTGTCCTAGTATACTGAAAAGTGAGTTATGATTTGCAATTGTTGTGTCCTGGCCTGTAAAGATGAGTATATGATGTGACAGATGTTTCGATTGTTCGATATTTGAGCCAGAGTGGGTACACTGTGAGCATTAAAGTGAATATGATGTGTAGTGAGGTTACCATCTTAGTGCTCAGCGGCTTATACTGACCGTGTCTGTGATGAGTGTAGAAAGTTCAAGGTCTTTCCTGCCAAGGCAGTGCATATTTTGTCTTTCATGTTATCTGTTGTTTTTTACTCTTGTTCTGCCGTGTCTGTGTTTTTACATCTATTACTATCGATGGACTTGGTGTGAGAGTTGTTTGAAGAACTTGGCCAGCTGAAAGAAAATATGTATGTCCATATCGTGTAAAAGTAAAATGATTCATTCGGGTTGCTTGAGATATGTCTTTTTGTGTCAAGGGAAGTAATAACTGTGATTAAGATACCGATATGGATTCCGTTTCATTGATGCTTGATTACGTTTTATGATGGTTTCTCCAGACTGTCGTGGTGTTCAAGGCTGTAGTGCCGCGATTTCGCTATGCAACAATGCAAATCACGTTAATGTCCGAGATTAAGGCTAGTGTAACTTCTGATGCGGTACGTTTTTTCAGCTGCAATAAATCATGATTGACGTCCAGTTGAATACAGTGATGAAACACCGTCAACGTTCACCCGCGTCAGCTAATGTTTCTGGTCTTCTTCTGTTGCAGCGTCCTGTTGTTGGTTACTGTGGCTCCGTGTCGCATCTGAACCTCTTTGTCAACCTTCCGCCTCCTTCTGAGGAACACAACTTCTGTCCGCACTAAAATATTCCAGTTGTTCTTGAACTTTTCTCTTTCTTTTACGTGAAATAACTTCACGTGTGTTCCAAGAATTACAAATTCTTGCGATTTATATTTTTAAGTAATTCATTTCACTCGTGCTATTAATAATTACCAATTGTGTGAAAATGTAACGCAGTGTGGAAAGTGCAGCAATTTTAATTTGTTTCCTGTTTCAATCGATGGGAGATTTCCTGGTGGTTTTGAGCGAAACTAGACACTGTAACTAGATACACTGCACAATAGACTTGAACACGTCCATCTTCGCACCCCTTCGCTGTGCTGCACGAGTGTAATGCTAAACAAGGAAACACTTTGAAGAAGAATGGTCTCATCTCTTAAAATGCAGCAGACTCTTAATAGCTCTTAATCATAGCAACACAGTTATAGAATTTAATGCAGACGAGTCCCTGTTCACCAATAGTGGTGTAACAATATTTAGCAGGCTGTCCTTTTTTTCAGAACGCTTCCCAGAAAGTTAACAGAATCACAGTACAAGTTGTAATGAAAGACAAGGAGGCAATCAACATCTGCAAATCCAAGGAAACGAAGCCGTAAAGTTGATGAGTGGGATTCTGGCTGCGGACCAGGCGACAGAAGTGGCGCGACTCTGACGTTTCTGAGCTGCGGTGAGTCGAACCCAGGGGTATGGCTCAAATGGCTCTGAGCACTATGGGACTTAACATCTATGGTCATCAGTCCCCTAGAACTTAGAACTACTTAAACGTAACTAACCAAAGGACATCACACAACACCCAGTCATCACGAGGCTGAGAAAATCCCTGTCCCCGCCGGGAATCGAACCCGGGAACCCGGGCGCGGGAAGCGAGATCGCTGCCACACGACTACGAGCTGCGGACAACCCATGAGTAGCCGGCAGAGGACAGGAGCTGTCTGCGTCGCCTCCATGGACATTGCGTGCGAGGCCACTGTCACCATTAACACCTGTGACGACTGCCACGACAGAAACAACATGTGTATCGCCACTAGCTGTTTCTGCTGACGTGTTAAGACTGCGGCAGCTGCATTCCAAGATATACTTCACAGTGCAGTCACCATTAATAAGACTAAGACTATCTCGTGGGCTAAAGAACCTCCTGGGACAGGTTGCACAGTGCGGAGTAGACTCTCCTCAACTTGCGGTAGCGATCTGCAAGTGGTTGCCGCTGGCATCTCACTTGGGCTGTAGCTCTCAGACACTGGTTGAGCTGGCGCAAGTCACTCCTCACAAGAAGAACGAGCCCCACATACCTGCAAACAGCTGTAGATAGAAAACCACTTGAGAACAATGATAACGTATACGTCCATTTCATCCCTTCCATCAGATATACGAAAGTCACAGCAGCTACACGTAGCGCGAGAGAGCCTGCGTACACCACTTTGCAGCAGATCCACACCGCCGCGCTGGAGAAATGGCGCCACTGCAAGATGTCGCTGTCCCGGTAAGACAATAGAGTGAGTATCCTCTGGTACTTGTGGGTATTTCGAAACAGGTCTGCGGCGACCGCCGTCACCGTGGTGTCGTAGGATGTCATCACATAGGCAACAGACCACACAAAGGTGATGGAATCCTTTCTCTTCGCGTTCATTGCTTGCATCCAGTTTATCATAAGCGCTGTTAGTGCCAGGCCCAGTACGAGAACAGCCGCTGCGTACAGTGTACCAGCACGTGTCCTCCGTAGCTCACACATCTCAGTGTCCACTGTGAGCGGCGTCAGCCAGAAAACCCTGCAGATGGCGTGGTATCGTGATACAGACCTTAAGAAGTCCCTTCTATTCGCCATTTCAATATCGGATAGCACTACAGGACACCATCAGTACCTGTGATAAAAGAAAACATGTCCCCAGTTACAATAAGAAAGTTGCTTGCATTACATAGAGAACAAATCTTAAATTATCAACATAGAAATGATTGACGCACTAAACTCAGCCCAGAGATAGCACATTCACGACAAATGAGTTTTCCTTAACGTATGTTCTCAAAAACCATTACGACAATAATGGAGTAACCACAGGGATGGTCATTATTTTTCGACAGGTCAAATAGGTACAAAATATAAACTTGGCGATCCAGTATAATTATCGCTTCCCTACAAACCGCAAATAGTGAAAACTAAGACAATTCGAATCATTCATAAATTGTTGAGTATGAGGAGTAGGTAAGTTCTGTTTGTTTGGCCGTATAAGTTCTTATGTTCTCTTAACAGAACGAATAAGACTGACTTCCCTGTAATATGTTTATTAATTACTACAAGTGCTACTATTGTTTCGTAAAAACCACCCATCAAGCACATTAAAAAATCTACTGTTATGAGTGTCTTTAGTGAGTCTTCGTTACACCAGATACAGAGCCTGAAACATTTAAACAATTCTGAGTAAAGTAAGTAAATAAATGAAAATAAATAAGACAGAAAAGAAGGAAAGTCAAGAGGTAATATTTTGTCATAACCGGGAACATTGTCGACGGCGCATTAAATCAGTTCGAGATGGAAGTGGCGATTGCGACTTGAAAGAGTAGTGTCAGCAATCTTCAAGATAAGCCAAGAAAACCGAAATCATGTGGAAAAATCGAAATTCATACTCCATTTCTCTCATATACATGTTTAGCAACTTATATTTGATCTGAAATTTTTTGCCAGTGTGCTTTGGCAATGAAATGGGCTATTTTTGATATGTTTTCTTACCATCCTAATGCTGTCCTTCATTTTGTTTCCATTTACGTGTAGCTTCTTAATATAAAATTTGTTGGCTAACGTTGGATCGTAGCCATAGTTTCCTGCTAATACTTTGCTATTTAAGTTATATCTAGAAAGTTTATTTTACTATGGTGTTCATGCACGATTATAAATATATTATTGTGTAAAATCAAATACTGGAATAACAGCAATGTGGGACGAGTTTATTGCCGCTCACCACATAAAGGAATCATTGAACTGCAGACAGGCACAATGAAAAAACAGCCTAAATACTGGGCTTTAAGACAGTGCTTCTTCAGAGAAAGTAAACAAACAGATATTCCCACAAGAAAAACTCACACAGACCGGGACACTGCCGGTGGGCACTGGAGCCTGACTCATGATAAGTCGGGCTCCAGCGTCCAGAAACAGTGGCCATTTTTATGAGAGGTGTGTTTGAGTGAATGTGTGTGTGTTTTCTATTTCCGAAGAGGAATATTGTTATAAGGCTCAATACTTCAGCTGTCTCTTTAATTGAGCCTCTTAGTGACTCAGCGCCTCCTCATGTGATGAGTATCAATCTATTCTTTCCGTACTGATTATATTTTTGTGTAATTTATTCCATTGTGTGGAACATCTCTATTTACGTTTCTGATCGGTCTTGTAACAGTAGTGTATCATCTACCTATTTGTAGAGGTACCGGATTTTATTAATCCATTTAGGATGGCTATAAGGGAACTGGTTCTCAGTATGTTGCAGTAAAATATTAGCGAGTATTCCAGCAAGCTAGTTTCCCATTACTAAACCGCATTCTAGTACATATATTTGGTTACTAAACTTGGAATGGCTGTAGGAGAGTTACAGTTTTAGTAAAGTAGTAAAATTCCCCCACAACTACTGCGTTCGACGTACGACGTGTGGGAACCTTCTGTTCGGCAATTTCAATGGTCTCATTAACTATTCAGTTGGTGTATATGTTGATTTTATCTAAAAAATAGGTTTTAAATCGGATGGGATATCGATATCGGTAATTTGTTTTATCACTCCACTAGAACTATTCACTGTATACTGATTTCCATATGTACAGTCCTGAGCAGGTATATAAGTTACCTATGTTTTAGTCAGAATAAAGAACTACTTTGCAGTTTATTACTGGATTGAAAGGGTTACTCTCTTTATGAATTCTTGGCAGTGACTGCAGTATATTTGCAGATGGGTTCATCATGTTGCAATATGTTTCTTTCTGTTTTGTCAAGTAAATGTTCTCTGTTATTTAGGGATTTTTAATTTGGACAGACATCAAGCAGCTGGATGTCCTATTGTACAAATCACGTTATTTTGTTGGACACTCGATTCTTTTTATGCAGACTATTTTGAACATGCCTCCTACAGTATTCCCTTCATCAGTTAGTATTACATTGTTAGTGTTTATTTCACAAAAAGTACGATGATTTTCGTATTGAGGAGATTATAAAATGATATCAAACGCTCATTTGAAATGTCCAAGCTGAGAATAAACATCAGAACACACCAGAACACGAAGTTGTCATTCCATGGAACAATGCTATAAATTCACTCACTGGGGAGTCTATAAGAAGTGGAATAGCCTTTAGATAACATACATGGGAAAGGTACGAAGAAATGAAAACAATATCCATAGAAGATGTGAACGCCACTGACAGAAACCTATCTCCCTGTTCTCCCTCTTCTCCGCTCATCGGAAGCACACCGCGCCTGGTACACGCGGTGATCGGGGACCACAGCACAGCTACAACACCTGAGGATGGACTCTTATCAGTCCGAAACCGGTCGTATCAAAACAAAGTAATTTGCAACTGAAGCCGTATTTTCAACCGCTGCTATCTTTATTTAGTTTACATCTAAAAACACAAAAACTCTCAGCTAGTGACATAAAACAATGCCTGGTAGTCCCAGCAACTGATGGAAAACGTAGCAAACTAAATACACTCCTGGAAATGGAAAAAAGAACACATTGACACCGGTGTGTCAGACCCACCATACTTGCTCCGGACACTGCGAGAGGGCTGTACAAGCAATGATCACACGCACGGCACAGCGGACACACCAGGAACCGCGATGTTGGCCGTCGAATGGCGCTAGCTGCGCAGCATTTGTGCACCGCCGCCGTCAGTGTCAGCCAGTTTGCCGTGGCATACGGAGCTCCATCGCAGTCTTTAACACTGGTAGCATGCCGCGACAGCGTGGACGTGAACCGTATGTGCAGTTGACGGACTTTGAGCGAGGGCGTATAGTGGGCATGCGGGAGGCCGGGTGGACGTACCGCCGAATTGCTGAACACGTGGGGCGTGAGGACTCCACAGCACATCGATGTTGTCGCCAGTGGTCGGCGGAAGGTGCACGTGCCCGTCGACCTGGGACCGGACCGCAGCGACGCACGGATGCACGCCAAGACCGTAGGATCCTACGCAGTGCCGTAGGGGACCGCACCGCCACTTCCCAGCAAATTAGGGGCACTGTTGCTCCTGGGGTATTGGCGAGGACCATTCGCAACCGTCTCCATGAAGCTGGGCTACGGTCCCGCACACCGTTAGCTCGTCTTCCGCTCACGCCACAACATCGTGCAGCCCGCCTCCAGTGGTGTCGCGACAGGCGTGAATGGAGGGGCGAATGGAGACGTGTCGTCTTCAGCGATGAGAGTCGCTTCTGCCTTGGTGCCAATGATGGTCGTATGCGTGTTTGGCGCCGTGCAGGTGAGCGCCACAATCAGGACTGCATACGACCGAGGCACACAGGGCCAACATCCGGCATCATGGTGTGGGGAGCGATCTCCTACACTGGCCGTACACCACTGGTGATCGTCGAGGGGACACTGAATAGTGCACAGTACATCCAAACCGTCAAGGAACCCATCGTTCTACCATTCCTAGACCGGCAAGGGAACTTGCTGTTCCAACAGGACAATGCACGTCCGCATGTATCCCGTGCCACCCAACGTGCTCTAGAAGGTGTAAGTCAACTACCCTGGCCAGCAAGATCTCCGGATCTGTCCCCCATTGAGCATGTTTGGGACTGGATGAAGCGTCGTCTCACGCGGTCTGCACGTCCAGCACGAACGCTGGTCCAACTGAGGCGCCAGGTGGAAATGGCATGGCAAGCCGTTCCACAGGACTACATCCAGCATCTCTACGATCGTCTCCATGGGAGAATAGCAGCCTGCATTGCTGCGAAAGGTGGATATACACTGTACTAGTGCCGACATTGTGCATGCTCTGTTGCCTGAGTCTATGTGCCTGTGGTTCTGTCAGTGTGATCATGTGATGTATCTGACCCCAGGAATGTGTCAATAAAGTTTCCCCTTCCTGGGACAATGAATTCACGGTGTTCTAATTTCAATTTCCAGGAGTGTACTTTAGATAAAATACGAAGTTTCACACACTTGACAAAACATCCTGTCATTGTTTCCAACGAAGAGACAGTGTTAAACAACAACAAAATCGTCGAAAATTTCACCGATGTTGTTGTAAGTGTCTATTGTCGCAATACATTCTTTTGTATGGTAACAAAAATAATGTAATATATAAACGAATTTGTGTAGTCTGAGATCAGTCTAGTTAATCATTACCTTTGGATGTGAGGTACATCAAATTTGACAATTAAACATTAACAAAATCTACAGTGCGTTTCAAAATAATATGAACAATCTTAACTTACCGTTTTTTATTCCATGTTGTTGATACCCACAGATGAAAGGCATTTGAACAGGGAAGAATGGAGATAGCTTAACGAACGTTGTGCAGTCGGCAACAGAAGTGTGACGAAGGTTTGTAGAATGATTTCCATACAGATGGCCGCCAACTCGTTTAATAATTTATCGCATTTACCAGAACGTTTGTGTCAACTGGATTAGTGGCAGACAATTATTGCAAAACTGTACTGTTGCACGTTGATTTGAGTGCATGAATCATGTTGGTTGTCAGGTTGAGACTCCATATAATGACATCCCTGAGTAAATAACTTCTGTCAAATAGTGTGCACGAACTATGACTCAACTGTATATGCTGAATATCACAGGTATATGCTGAGGTAATAATAGGTAAATTATTGACAAAAGTCTTTCGCATATCCTAAAAGCAGTACACGTAGCTTGTGTGTTGAATCATAAAATAACTGATATGGAAAACTATTCACCTGAGGTAAAATTACGCTGTAGCGCAAGTACCCCTGATGGTTGGTACATGTCCCAATTCTACTCCGCATAGAAATAAATAACAATATAATCTAGAGGATAATTTGTCAGTCAGCCTTATTCTGTCGCCAATCCTTGCCCACTTTGATCTGTTGCATATGTTATATCTGCACATTCCTCCTACCTTTTGAATTCCAACGCTTAACAACTTTTTCCAGTTCCGTTTCAACATCTCCACGTCACAAGGCATAAAGTAATTCCAGAGAGCAACCCATCTTATTGGCTTTAATGTAGCACACTCGTCCCATCAGAAGTGAAGACTCCAGCTCATTCCCTTCCCACAGAATTGCAGTACTTTGTATATCCTGGTTTTTCACTTTTGCTTTTACCAGTTTCCTACGTGATCGATATTGTTATATGGGTTAAAGTAATGATAGTAACTGCTAGAGACCGGATTCCCTTCCTGACGCCACCGAAACCTGTGGGACAGAGTCTGAGTACCAGATCTGTCTGCCTGTAGTGTACTGATCATGTTTAAATGCGAGAACTTTCTTCCAAACGTTTATGTAGTACTATCTGACGCCAGACAGAAATTACAGCCCAGTATTTACCTAGACGGCTGTGGAAAACCGCGTAAAAGCCACCTCTAGGGTGACTGGCTAACGAGCGCTTGTCGTTAATCCACTAGGGGCATTCGATCTGAGGCAGGTTTACCTCCTCGAATCCCTGAAGTAGTGCATCAACGCGCCCGGATATCTGGGCAGGTTTGTAGCTTCTAGTTACTAACGGCCAGATACCAATCATTACCAGCATAAATATAGCACATTTGTTTTCAAGCAACATTCTTCCCAGTTGTTTCCTTGCCCACAGGTCCCAGCAGTCCCGGGGACTGCGCGAAAATCGACGAATCTTAAGTGCGAAACCCATCCTGTTCGATAGATTTATCGCTTCTGAATTCCATCAGTTTCATGCCCTAAGGAATATTGTGATTAGGTTTGTGAATGTGGGTATGTCATAGAATTTTATGTATTCATTTGGAGGAATAGATTGCACTCTTAATGTTACTGTCCCTGCTTTTAGTTTCAGCGAAGGCTGTTCCGTCTTTCTTATATGCTGAACCAGTCCTTCCGACAATGATTTCGTTTTCGATTTCTTCACATTTTTCGTGCAGCCATTTCGTCTTAGCTTTCCTGCACTTCCTATTTGTTTAATTCCTATTTGTGTTTCTGTATTCCTGAATTTCCCTGAACATTTTTGTACTTCCTTCTTTCATCGATAAACTGATCAGCCGAGTGTTTCTACAGTCACCCACGGTTTTTTCTCAGTTACCTTCTTTGTAGCGTCAGTCTGCTTTCCAACTTCTACAATTCCCGTTTTTGGCGACAGCCATTCCTCTTCAACTGAAGTGCCTACTGAACTTTTCGTTATAGTCGTATCTATACTGAGAGAACTTCAAGCGTGTCCCTTTATTCCATAGTTCTTCTGTATCCATCTTCTTTGAGCGTTGATTCTTCTTGACTAGCTTCATTAAACTTCTTCATCACTGCTAAATTGTGATTCGAGTTTATATCTGATCGTGAATATGCCTTTCAATCAAGTATCTGATTTCGGAATCTCTGCCTGCTCATGATGTAATATAACTGAAACTTTGCTGTATCTCCAGGCCTTTTCCAGGTATACCTCCTCCTCTTGTGATTCCTGAACATATTATTCTCTGTTAGTAGCCTTAATTTATCGCAGAACTCAATTAATCTTTCTTCCTCATTCCTATTACCAAGCTCACATTCTGCTATAACCCTTTCTTCTCGTCCTTACCTTACAACCGCATTCTAATACCCCATGACTATTAGATTTTCATTTCCCTTTACATGCTGACTTACCCGTTCAAAATCCTCAAACACTTTGTGTGCCTCTTTATATTCGGCTTGTGACGTCAGCATGTATTCCTGAGCTGTTGTTGCCGGTGTTGGTTTGTTGTCGATTCTCTTTCCTTGTCAAAGATATCATACAACGAAGGCAATATTCGGAAGCATTGATAAGAAAATCCCGTGCTGGATTAACCAAAATATTTAAGTCAGTAGATTGTACGGGCGAATGCATCAACTCGTAGACACGCTCAGCAGCGTATACATATATAAATGATATACACTGATGAGCCAGGACATTGTGATTACCAACCTACTGTCGATATAAAAACGTCTCAAGAAGACACCAGCGTCAACTGGCTAGGAATGAGTGGTTCAAAAATGGCTCTGAGGACTATGGGACTTAACATCTGTGGTCATCAGTCCCCTAGGACTTAGAACTACTTAAACGTAACTAACCTAAGGACATCACACACAACCACGCCCGAGGCAGGATTCGAACCTGCGACCGTAACCGTTACGCGGTTGCAGACTGAAGCGCCTAGAACCGCACGGCCACACAAGCCGGCGAATGAGTGGTAGTCAGAGACACGCACTGTGCACGTAGTATATGTGGGCGTGCTGTCCGCGTGTGGAATGGGGAAGCCGCGCGACCTGTGTGAGTTTGACCGAGGGCAGACTGTGATAGCCGGCCCGGAGGCTCAGCAGGAGTGTTTCGGAAACTGCACGACTTGTCGGACGTTCGAGGAGTGCTGTGGTGGGTGTCTTCAACACGTGGCTGAACCAAAATGAAACCATGTCGTGAGGGTGGGCGGCCACATCTCATTACGGATGATGGACGTCATAGGCTGTGCAGACTTGTAAGACAGGACAGTCGGCGAACTGCAGCGGAAGTAACATCAGACTTTAAAGCTAGGCAGAGTACAAGTGTGTCTGAACACACAGAGAACTGAACAACCCTAACTATGGGCATCCACAGCCGATGCCCTTGCATGTGCCAATTCCAACACCGCGACATCGGCAGCTACGACTGAAATTGTACGTGGCCGTCGGCACTCGACGTTGGCGCAGTGGCAGAGCGTTGCACGGTCTGATGAATCCCGATACCTTCTTCATCGTGCCGATGAGAAAGCGCGAATTTATCGTCTTCCAGGGGACCACCTCTTTGACACCTGTACTGCAGGACGGCGGTAAGTTGGCGGCGGCTCCGTTACGCGCTGTGGAACATTCTCGTGGGCATCCGTGGATCCAGTGCTGCTGTTGCAAGGGGCCATGACGCGCCAAGGAGCATCGCACACCTCCTCACGAAGATCGTGTTTCCCGCCTCCAGTGACATTTTTAAGTACGATAATGCACCATGTGACAAGATCAGGAGTGATGCGGAGTGGTTCGCGCGGCGGTTCGGCCTGAGCCAGGGAGGCGCGCGCATCGCTGCCGCTGCGCGCTACGCTTTCTCGGCGGAGGAGAGCTCCAGATTCAGTTCTGTGCTGTGGGTGCCGCGAAAAGCAAACTGTCCGAGTAGGACATGAGTACGGACGGAGGGTAACCTTCTCGGTGATGGAAGCTGTGGACAGAATACAATTAAAGTCGGTGAACCTCCCCACTGACTTCGGAGCACTGCGGGACCTACTCAAAAAAGTGTTTGAAAGACGAGGAGAAAAATTTGACCTGGATGAAATTTACCATCAGTGATAGCAAACGGACGGCTAGCATACGACTGGAACAAAACCTGGCCACATGACCACATACTTACTTATTTTCCATGACGACCAGAATAAAAATCGGACAACTCAATACTCATTACAGTCGACTAGTAATGCAGGAGCTCCGAAAGGAAGTAGTGGAGGAGAGACTGGACTTACTCTGTTTACAGGAGCCGTACTCTCTGGCTGGAAAAGTTGCGTTCACTGCCGCAACATGGCAAACTGTTAGCAGTGGGTACATCCCCAGAGCGGCCATTCTGATAACAAACACTGCACTACGTGCAACACCTCTGTCACAGTACTCTAATAGTCACTGCAACGTCGTGGAGATCCAATCTCCTGCTGGAATTGTCATCATCATTAACATGTACTTTCAGTACGGAGATAAAATTGAACAACACATAGATCATCTAGTGAGTGTGGCCACGGCGTTGCGGGGACGAAAAATCATTATAACCGCTGACATAAACGCCAAATCCCCCCTATGGTACAATGGTACAAGGGATGAAAATGGTGCTAAAGCAGAGGAAATGATAATGGCTCTTCAACTAGTGGTGGCAAACAGACCAGGCAATCCCCCCACCTACGTGGCCGGAGGAGGACAGGGCACCAACATTGACGTGACGTTGGTCACGCCAAATACAGTGAATATGCTCCAAGAGTCGAGAGTGGTAGATAATGCCACCACTAGTGATCACAATCTAATCACCTTTATTGTAGGAGATAGAGAGTGCCGCTGGGCCATGGGGTGGGAGGTACAAAGAAATTTTAGGAAAACAGACTGGGAACGCCTAGCCAGAGAGTGCGAAATTCCTCCGTTACCAGAAGGGGACGCACGACAGGACTTTAACGTGGACGACAGAACCGAGGGACTGGTACGTGCAACAACAATGGCGATCAAGGCGGCCGTACCAACCAGGAGGAGGGCCGTGGCGGCCACACCGTCACCGTGGTCAGCCGAGCTACAAGAACTGCGTCAGTCTGTTAGAAGACTGAGAAAGCACTACCAGTGCAGTGTCGACTGGTGGGAAAAGCAAAGATGGCTGCAGTTATACCGGGAGGCAAAAGATAACTTTCAAAAAGAGCTACAGAAGACCAGAATAAAAAGTTGGGAAAATTTTGTAACCAATCAGCTGGCCCTCGACCCTTGGGGTGTGCCGTACAGATTGATGAGGGAGAAGATCCGCTCCTCAACGATGATATCAACGCTCAGGCACGGAGACGGGATGACGGAATCCTGGCAGGAAACTGCCGAGGTCCTCCTCCGGTCGCTGTTGCCTGACGACGACAGGAATGACGACACAGAAGAGCAGCGTCAATTACGAAATGAAGACCTTCATAGGTATGTAAATGACGAAGCAGTCCTCCCCTTCTCTGAGGAGGAAGTTGCTGCTCTCATCTAGTCCTTAAAGAAAGGAAAAGCCCCCGGGCCAGACGGCATTGTGGCGGAGGTGGTGCAGTTCTTAGCCCCACAGCTCGTTGCGCCACTTACACATCTCTTTAACGAATGCCTCACGCAAGGCAAATTTCCAAAAATATGGAAAACCGCAAATGTGGTAATTATTAAGAAAGGCCCCGAGAAGGACCCTGCTGAGGCCAAATCCTACAGGCCCATCTGCCTGCTCCTCGAAAAGTTATTAGCGGACAGACTGGCCGCTCACCGCATGCTGCAGGGGATGAGCGGCAGGCAATTCGGTTCTAGGCCGTGGCGATCGGCATCTGATGCAATCGCCCTGGCGGCCGAGGTCTGTGGCGCAGCCCCATGTAAGTATGTTGTTGGCGTCATGGTGGATATCAGTGGCGCCTTCGACAACCTGTGGTGGCCTTCGCTCTTCTCCTGTCTCCGGGAGAAGGAGTGCCCAGGGCTGCTATACGGATGTTTGAGGAGCTATTGTGAAAATCGGGAGGTATGGCTATCATCCCCTAGCGGGAAATTCCGGAAAACTATCACCAAGGGTTGCCCCCATTGCTCTGTGTTGGGTCCCCTTTTTTGGGACATCCACATGGAGCCTCTTCTGGATATTCTGCAACAGAGCGAAGAGGTGCTAAAGGTGATAGCCTACGCTGACGACCTCCTCCTGCTGGTCGGCGGCCGAAGTCGCGAGGACATAGAACCAAAAATAGAACGAGCAGTAGACAAACTACAACTATGATGCCGCAACACCAAAATGACTGTCTCACCAACCAAGTCGACTTACTTATTACTCAAAGGACAGTTAATGAGAAGAAACCCGACTGTGAGAATTGACGGTACGCCCGTTCTTCGGAGACGAGAAACGCGCTACTTGGGAATCATCATCGATGAAAGGTGGAACTTTGCAAGGCACATAGAAACCGTAACCCAGAAAGCACTACAACTACTAAATAACCTGATTTCCATTGGACATAAGAGATTCCACCTCCCGCCTCATTTAATCAAGCTTTATCATAACAGCATACTGACGTCAATAGTGGGTTATGGCTCGGGAGTCTGGGCTCACAGGCTCACGAGGGTGGTGCCTGCCATGACGGTGAGAAGAGTACAAAAGAACATGATACTAAGGTCCATGGGAGCATACAGAACATCCCCAGGAGGAGCCCTGTTAATCATAATGGGGCTGTGTCCCCAAGATATAATGATTAGGAAACAGGCTGCATGGTACTGGGCCAAAAAGGACATTATCACCAAGGTAGAGGAAATTATGGGAGCACCTGTCAGGGAAAAAGGGGAGATACGGGGAAGGGGGGTAGATCTATGGCAGGAGATATGGGAGGCGGATGAAACTGTTAGAAGAACCTTTCAGTTCCTACCAGATGTTAAGGAAAGATTGAAAATGAAATACTTCGAGCCAACTCGGGGATTGTTCCACTTTCTCACCGGTCATGGCCCCTATCCGACTTATTTATGTCGGTTTGGGAAAAGGGCGACGCCCGCGTGCGACTGTGGCGCACCGGAGGGTACTCCTGACCATGTGGTTTACGAGTGCCCCCTTTTCGATGATGTAGCCGGGACATTGAGACAACAACTACCAAGTACGAACACCTATGACCTTCTAAGACAAGAGGAGACCTTTCAAAGACTGAATACGCTAGCAAAAGAGGTATCACAAAAGTATTGAAAAATTTTTGAGAGACCTTCATGCCTAGATAAATAAAAATCACCGATTGTGACCACCGCCCCAATCCCGTACCGCCTGTTCGTAGATAGGTCGACTTTACAGTTGGAATCCGCCACGTCCAGGACCAGGGGGACTGGGGAGAACCCGAACTAGACAACGCACCGATTATGACGTAGAATAGGAAGTAGATTTAGTTCATTAGAATAGGATAGTAAGTTAGGAACCTGCAGCGATAAATTACCCCTTCCTGCCCTGTGCCAGGGGCATGCTCATAGGAATTAGCTCTATGAGCAAGGCATCTAAGTAGGTTTATACATTAACACTGGCACAACTGTAACGCTGGAGGCAGTTAATACTAACCTTTCGTAGTAACCAGAAAGTATGCTAACACTAGTTAAATAACAATTAGTCTGCCTATAATAATCATAGTACTTTCTGTAGTCAAGTAAATGTAGAAGCTGCTATTGTAAAGTTAGAAATATAGGACCCACTAATCACTAAGGTGGAGGGGCATTCTTGTATAATAATTATTTTACGAAATAAAGAAATTAAAAAAAACTGTCGTGTGTGTTGTTCTCACAACGCCAGCAAACTGTCTTGTCTTGCGCCCCACAGCATGGGAAAGAAGTACGCGCAGAGGAAACCTGCTGCCACTAGTGGGCCTTCGGTTTTGCGTATCACTGAGTCTGCCGATCAAGCAAGGAGGGCTGCTGCGAGCCGGTTTCGATAACACAACCGCAAGATTGCGCAACCAGACGAATAAGAAGATGGCGCCGCTCTATGCCGTGACCGTGCAAACGGCGAGGGTGACATCTTCGACTTGCGGAAGCTGCTGGGCGTCCCGGTTACGACGGAGGCTCTCGCGACCAGCATGGACCCCCAGCCCCAGTGCTTCAAGTGCCAGGGTGAGGGTCACGTCGCGAAGTACTGCCGCAATGCGGCGCGATGCGTCAAGTGCTCTGGAGAGCACGACAGCCGCGCCTGCGACCGCGGTAGAGAAGCTTCGACGAGTTGCGCCCTGTGTGGCGGCCCGCAAGTCGCCAGCTGGCGCCGCTGCCCGGCTTTTTCGAGCCACAGTCGCGGTGAGGAGATCGCGGCCGCACCGACGCAGCGGAAGAGACGGCGACGACGGGTGCAGACCAGTCAGGCTCAGCCGAGGCAGCTCCTCCCGCCAAAAGTGGGGACGACCGCCCGGAGGCGGACGTTCGAGATGCAGCCCGCGTCCCTGTGAAGAGCAGCGGCGTCAACATCAGCACCGCCTTGGCGGAAGCCACAGCAGCCCTCAAAGCCGTCATGGCGGCAGAGAGGGCAGCCTTTGCAGCCGCCTTAGCTGCAGAGAAGGAAGGGGCCTTGAGGCAGCTGCTTGCAGTTCTCGCCCGAGGCCTCCGTGCAGCAGAAGGGGTTCGAACCCCTACGAACGCTCCCGCAACCCCGCAGAAGGGCGTTCTGGTGCCTCCCCCGCCGGCCGCCACAGCAGCGCCGCAGGAGAAGGATGCCGTGAAGACGAACGCCGCCCCAACGGTACCGGCGGCAGAACCCGCTAGGGACGGACAAGCCAAAAGGGCAGCCTACGTCGCGCATGTGCGAGAGAACGGCCTGGAGCTCTCCGATGATACTGCGGCGCAGTACGGCGAGCAAGCAGAGCTGCCGGAGGAGCAGCTGCGGCAGAGCTGCGCCACGCAGCAGCAGGGGACGCCGGCCAACGGCGAGCTGCCGCCGTTCAGCACCAGCCCGATGATGTTGTGCCAGGTCACCGACGACGCGCCACAGCAGAGGGCTCGAGGCAACGCACTGGGTTGCCGCACCGGACTCCTTTAATTATAACGACCACGGCACTGACACGAAACCTTCTTGCACGATACCCGCCATTACCATAACCTACTGTGTGAACTGTCGCGGTCATCAAGGCATCCGCTACTGCTCTTACTACCCGACCTAACTATCACACTTTTTTCCCTCTGCCCTTCAAACCACTACCCTTCGTTCAACTTTCGACCCAATCTATCTCCAGATGAGCGCCTATAAATGATTAGCCTTAACCAGACGTACGCAAACATCGCAGTACCTACCTCCTGCGACACCTCACTTTAGTGATCACTAACCCTGATGCACAGATGGCGATAGACCTTTTAAGTTGGCCACAATGCCGGTGAGGGCGTGGAGAGGCTCCACCTCCACTCCATCAAATATGAAATTGGTGGGTTCCTATGATTTACGCATGACGCCGAATAACCCGCTTTACATTGCCATACCTTGTTGAAGACGAACATGTAAACCATGTAGGTCCTTCTGTCTCGACTGCTGGAAAAGCTTTGACATCCTTGTACATTTTCTTCTTTGTGTCACGTTTCTTCGTCAATACTCACTTACTTAATATTTTTCCATATCCACTGACCTGTATTTTTTTTGGTAAGCAACTGTATTTTTTGACATCGAGAAGGCCTACGATACCACTTGGAGGTGTCTCGTTCTGGAGCAGCTTCACGAATGGGGTTTTCGTGGTTCTCTTTCTCTTTTTATTCATTGTTTCCTCTCGTGACGATGTTTTAGATTCCGAATTGGTGACGTCCTGTCTGACCGCTTTGAGCAGGAGAACGGTGTCCCTCAGGCTGGCGTTTTAAGTGTGACTGATTTTGCCATAGCTATTAATAACACTACCTCTATAGTGCAAAGTCCTGTCCAGTGGTCCTTGTTTGTGGATGATTTCTCTTTGTTTTGTTCTTCTTCTTCAAGCCTTCCAACGACAATGCATCAGTTGCAACTTACTCTTAGACGTTTGGATGACTGGGCGCAGAAGAGTGGTTTTAAGTTTTCCACCGAGAAGTCCCTATGTGTTCTTTTTCACCGTTCTCGTTCGATTTTAACCTTCCCTGAGTTGAGGATGAGGGACACTGTCCTTACTTTTAAAGACACGGTGAGACTTCTGGGTCTCATTTTTGACTCAAAGCTTACGTGGTTACCTCATCTTAAAGACCTGAAACGACGGTCACATCACGCTTGAAGTACACAGTACATGGGGAGCCGAAAGGACTTGTGTGCTCCAGTTTTACAGGCCGTTTGTGCGATCTCGGCTCGATTATGGGTGCACGGTGCATGGCTCTGCGAGGCCTTCTTACTTAAAGATGTTGGACGTTGGGCAGCATGAAGGGCTTCGGTAGGCCACTGGGGCATTCAGAACTAGTACCATACCAAGCCTCTGTGCAGAGGCTGGTGAACCGCCACTTCATATGCGGCGACGGCTACTTATGGTGCACCAGGCGTATAAAACTCTGTCCACACCATACACACCTGCATATCATAAATTGCTTACCTTCCTCTGGCACGGCTATTTCATAACCGGCAACGAGCGACGCAGCCCTATGGGATTCGCGCACAGGATTGCCTCTCTGCGATGGATATGGCTGGTCTTTTCCTTCGTGGTTAGAGAAAATTTCCCCCTTGGCTCCTCCGGAGACACAGACATATTTTAGATTTGACTAATTTTAAGAAAGATAGTACACCAGATTTTACATTCCAATCTCAGTTTTTTAACATTTTAGATGCGCATCACGGATTCACCGTCGTTTACACTGATGGCTACAAACAGGAGAATTTCCTTGGCTGTTCTGTAGTGTTCCCTGGTCATGTTACCCGGATTCGCCTCCCAGATGAATATACTGTTTTCGCAGCGGAGCTCCACGCGATCCTGAAGGCATTGGAGCAGATGAATCGTGTTCGGGGCAATCGATTGCTCCGATTCCCTTAGTGCCTTACAATCATTACAGAATCTGTACCCAACTGAGGAGATGGTCCAGCTGATTTATGACCAACTGTAGTTGCTCCAGCGGCGGGGTAAGGAGGTGTCCTACTGCTGGGTGCCTAGTCATGTAGGAATATGGGGCAATGAACAGGCCGATCGGGCTGCCAAGGAGGACTGCAGAGAGCAGGGTGTGGTACAGTGTCCTATTCCCTTGCAGTCTGTCATTTCTGGACTCCACAAGAATGGCATGGAGTTGTGGGAGGAAGAATGGCTGGCGGTGACGGCCAATAAATTGCGGTTGGTGAACTCAACAACTCGGCCGTGACGTTCCTCCTGCCGGTTGCTCAGGCGGGAAGAGGTGGCCCTCACGCGTCTTCGGATTGGGCACTGTCCTCTCACACATAGCTTTCTATTACGGCGGGAGGATCCCCCGTTTTGTGATGCTTGTTGTGTGCAGATCTCTGTCCGCCGCATTTCAACAGACTGCATTTTATACCGTGATGCAAGGGCAGAAGCACAAGTTGATGGGGATCTGCCTTCTGTTTTAGCTAATGATGAGACGTGTGTGCCTACGTTTTTAAAGTTTTGTGATGTGTCTCGACTCTGGCCTAAACTTTTAGGCTGGAGGTTTTATTGTACTGCAAAGTGGCTGGCTCCTCCCTTTTTTCCTTGCGGTCAGCCGGCCACTTCCATCTGCTATATTGTCTTAGCTCCCTCTGCCACTTTCGTCTTGTGTTGTCCATGTTTTACTGTTGACGGCATGCTCCGTCCCACGTTTCGATGTGGGTAGGCCCATATTTTTCCAACCTTGTTACCTGTGTTTTACTTTCTGTTCTGAGTCTTTTGTTGACACCCGTCTCAATCTGCTAATGAGCGGGCGCTGAAAACTTTGCCGTCGTGCGCCCGTACAACCCTCTCCATCCAACCATCCATGACCGATTTTTTTGTGTGTATCTATCAACCCTTTTTACATTACAGGAAAAGGTTACTGATGTCAAAGACTTGGCTAAGAATAACAATACTTACTTGTCATGTATCCCTCTCCGCCTTTTAAATGTGCCATGCTAGTGGGTGAACGTTACTGGTACTGATAAAATCTTCTCGAGTTACAGTCCTGGCGGCTGCGTCGAAATTCCATGACGTTTCGATGAGTGTCACTCTCATCACCTTCTGGCGAAGTATCGAGATTGCGCAGGTGTCCCAGACACGTCAATATATTAGATTTTACCAAAAAAAAAACTTAGTTTACATAACATTCCACGTCTTATCACAAGAAAATGCTTCCTTTTTTGTATAGAAAACTGCGAAGAAGCAAAAAAGTGAAGTAGATCTTACTGCACATAAGAAAGTGTGGTTTCAGTTGCGTGAGACTGCAGTTGTGTGTGAGAGTTGCCTTTGCATGAGTGTGTGTGTGTGCGTATGTGTGTCTAGTGTTGACGAAGATCTTAATGGCCGAAAGCTTTATTTGTGAGAGTCTTGTTTTGTGCCTATCTGCGACTCAGCATCTCCGCTATACGGTGAGTGGCAGCATTAATTTCTCAAAATATTGTTAAAAGCAAGTTTGTTTGCCTTGATGCACACTTGTAGTCTGTGTTGACCTCTGCTGCTCAAGAATGGCAGCACAGCGTCTCGGCATACCTCGAATCAGCTTTCGAATGAATTCCAGTGGTGTTTCTTGCCTCTCCACTAGTAAGGCTCCCTGCAACCGCTGCAGCGGTTCAGGAGGATTTGCACGCGTCCTGACTCTTTCTTCAGTAAATCCCATACGAGTCCTATGGGGTTTACCTCGGAACTACATGCTGGCCACTGTAGAACACTGATGTTGTGTCGCCGAAGAAAATTTTGCGCTGGGGCTGCACATGGTTACGAGCGTTGTCGTGCATTAGAAGAAATCTTTACCCAACATCTTGTGCCGAAGGTTGTACAAAGGATCAAGCATTTGGATGATATACCTCTCCCCTATTACATCTGTGTTATTCCTTCTGTGGACCATTACCAGTTCTGTTCCAGTGTACGCGGTAATTCCTTACCACAGCTTTATAGTGTACCCTCCAAAATTGACTGTTGGAGACACTGCAGCTTCCTTATTACGATCCTCAAGACTTCTCCATACCCCGGTACGAACATCGTTTCCACGGAAGTTCACTCTGCTTTGGTCCCAGAACAGCACTTTACTTCAGCGCATTAGCGACCGATGCCTGTGATCTTCGGCAAAGTGCAGTCTCTTTCTTCTACGTAAGTTTATTCTGCCGTCGATACCTAAACTGATTCTCGTGTAGTCCGTTACGGATTCTTTGGTGTATTTTTCACTGATAGTGGAAGTGCTACAGCCAGCAAAGTTTACTCTTGTGGAAAAGATCTCGATAGTAACAACAGTTTTCTTTTTTTCCTTTTTGATTCGTGCATATACCTTAGCGGCGGTTGTCTCTCCATAGATGGGGAGGGGGAAAGTGGGGGGGGGGGGGGGGAGCTGGCGACCTGTGGCAGTGGCGGGGGGCGTAGACAGTATGTGGAGCGAGGGCGAGTTCCAGCAGTGACAGATGAGCGAATGACTGCCTGTGGCAGAGGCAGTCGGCACGCACGTAATGATCAGCTGGTGTCCGCGGCAGCTGCTCGGAGGCGGCGCTGCGAGAAACTCGCGCTGCAGCTGAGGCGCTCACGCGTGGGGCTACTCGGTCCTTCTCGTAGCAGAAGGGAAATCGGAAAAGTGTTGTATGGATGGCCTGCAATGAAAACTGAATGTATGACGAGCACACATTTAATGAAATCATTATTTCATCATGACTGTTTTTACTTCTGTTCCGTGCGCTTTAACTAATCATACGCAATTTATGAAATCGTTTCGTGACTTCTTTGAGTATTCCTAAAAATATAAGAAGAACCCAACGCATGCTACTTTGGCCCTTAATGTCACCCTCATAACCAGAAGGATCCCTTTCAGCCACATTCAGAAATTAAAAATGTCATTAACAAAGATTTATTCTGACAAATACAGGCCCTAAGCTTTTACCTTGCCTCTTGAAAACAATAAAGCAATATTTTCGAAACTAGCAATCAAAAAAGGAGGACGGAAATATTTTATGATGGGCGTACCCTTACTGGTTTCAAGCTGAAATTTTTTGGATAGTTGACTCGGTATATAACAAGATGTCATCCAGTGATGACATGCGCCACCTGACGGACAGCAGATGTGCTGATCATGGTTTAAACGCCGTCCGCCGACATACAGTGCAGTGACACAGCTACCACAGAGCCATCTGTGTCTACCCTCCGATAGGAAATGCTCACAGCAAGAAGGCTGAGTTTGGTGCGTGAGTATGGAACACGCAGGCAGCTGCACGTGCTTCCTGCAGCCAAATGGGCGAGTATCAAAGGGGACAGATTGTGGCCTGCCGCGTGGTGGGCAGGAGGGGTGTGCTGCGTCAGCTGCGTAACCATGCCAGTATCAGTGGTCACACGAATATTCTGGTACCTGCAGATAAGGTTCTGGATGTCCACATAACACAGGCACCCGTCAAGATCGTCGTGGCAGCAGTGAAAGATCGTACAGCACTTACATTTTGCTTGTGGCAAGAGACCGAGCACACGTTATATAGAACCTTAACATAAGCAGGCAATGAGGATGACGTTACTAATCGCCTGTTTATATACTCAAGGTATAATTGGCAGGCAGAGTGCGGCACAGTGTTTTTGCTGAGAATCCACATTTAACAAGGACGGGGATTGTGAACTAGGGGGCCACTCCATGGTGCGTGTCACGGATGGAGCAGCGTTTTTCTGCACGGGCTGCCTCAGGGCCTGCGTCGTTGGGGCGGCCACATTCCGGAGTCAGTGGCACAGCAGGGGGTGCAGGCCCGCCGGCTGAAAGCCATCTCTCATCAGTACACCTCTGCAGGGGCTCGGGCCGTTGAGTGTCTGCAGGAGGAGTAATGGGAAGTGAAGGCTGGTGCTGCAAAGCAGCTCCAGCCCAGCCGCAGTCCAGCGGCCACAGCGTACATTTGGAGAAACTGACAGCCATTGGCTCTTCTGAAAAACTAGGCAGGAGTAGGAGTTTTGCTCGAAATTTCCGCTGAACTGCTACGTCGAGTAGCACGTCATGGCGGAAGGCCGTATGACTCGAAGTACGAAGGGGGCACTCGTTTAGAGGCAAGTTCAGTACAGTTAACACCAGGCCATACTGAGGGACATTTTTAAGGACTTGGGATATTCCTATCAAAATGGCTCTGAGCACTATGGGACTTAACAGCTGTGGTCATCAGTCCCCTACAACTTAGAACTACTTAAACCTAACCAACCTAAGGACATCACACACATCCCTGCCCGAGGCAGGATTCGAACCTGCGACCGCAGCAGTCGCGCGGTTCCGGACTGAGCGCCTAGAACCGCTAGACCACCGCGGCCGGCGTATTCCTATCAATCGAAAATTTAATTTACTAATGAAAAATCGATTTTGACAATAAATTTTGTACATATATGGCCAAAAATTCGTTATCTTTTTTATTGTTTATCATCCCCTTCCAACACCACAACATCGACGTGCAAGACCCGACTGGTGACGTCGGAGGATCACCTGGAAGGTGGAATGACGCAGCTGCTCTTCAGCGATGAAAGCAGATTCTGCCTGCATGCAAGCGATGGTCGTTCGTGCTTACGACACTGACCTGTTGACCTCTGTTTCGTAGAGTGCATTTGTCAAAGACGCACTGGCCTAGTTCGAGGCCCCATGGTCTGGGATGCGATAAGCTACAACTTTCATTCACCTTTCGTTCTTCTGAATGAGATGCTAATGCAGAGTGTTGTTAACACGTTCTTTCGACGTTCTTGCAATGGGAGGGTGATGTGTTGTTGCAAAAGGAAAATGCTCGCTAACACACTGCCCGTGAAAGTCGACGTTCTGTGAATGCCGCGCAGCAGCTTCCGTGGCCAGCACGATCAGCAGACCTGTCAGCAGTCGAGTACCTGTGCGGTGTGACGTGGCGAGAAGTGACTCGTGCGACTCGCCAGCCGACAACTCTCACAGAGCTGCGTGAACAGGTCGGCCAGGCGGGGCACGGCGTACCCCAGGACAGTACTCCCCACCTGTACGATCGACTGGATGCCAGGGTCAGCGCAACGCTGCCGCCTGTGGGCGCCGCACTACGAGGTAATACGGGTGTCACACCAACGGTCGATGCCTGGTACCTTAGAACGACTTATGCTTCGTGCTATTGATCTATAAGTGTAACCATTTTTTGTACTTATATGCACTGTTGCAATAATAAATCGACAGTGAATTGGAAACCTCTAGAAGGGTGTACTACTTTTCTGGCAGTGTACTTCAGCCGGCTTTTGACGGAAAGCTATCTGGAGCCAAGGCATAAAGAACATGACATGGGCTTCACTTTGGATAATATTACGTTTAATAACTTTTGGTAGTCACTTCCCCTGTGTCACGTAATTTATCCTTTTGAGTTTTTATCAGAATATCAGCACGACAATCTAGAAGTGTCAGATGTATTATATGAAGCAGTTGTGGGCAATGCCAGATGAAATGCTACCTCAGAGTGAGTAGACCTACGGAATGCTAAAAATGGTTCAAATGGCTCTGAGCACTATGGGACTTAACTACTGTGGTCATCAGTCCCCTAGAACTTAGAACTACTTAAACCTAACTAACCTAAGGACATCACACACATCCATGCCCGAGGCAGGATTCGAACCTGCGACCATAGCAGTCGCGCGGTTCCGGACTGCGCGCCTAGAACCGCTAGACCACCGCGGCCGGCACGGAATGCTCATTAAAAGAAATTATTATAATAATATTCGTTCGAATCTTCATATCTTACACTATTCTCGTTCACTGATATTTACCAAGAAATGAAAAATTATTTACGACATTAGTAACTGCTAAAGAAAAAGTGCTCTGCATGATTTTTGAGCTGCTGCAATGTGGATGGTCTGCATGAAAAGGGTACATCCTTACCACTTCTCTCTCGTTGTCAATAGCTCCATTTTTTATGTGAACAAACCAGTATTACGCAGTTATACGATGCTTGGGATACAAGAGGGTATTGTGAAAAATAGTGCCTCGTTATTTTTTATGTGTAATTTTTAAAGCCCTTTAAATAAAATTTATAACATTTTTATTCTTCATGTGAAAATATTTATTACTCAACTGGCGACGAACACATTTCTCGTGACGAGAGACGAATTCATTGATTCCGTCGCAGTGTTTAACGTTGTTGACAGAGCGACAAATTCACCACTATCAAAGTGAAGTCATCAACAGTGTTTGGAAGTAAATGTTTTGGAAACAGACGAAAATCGTCGAGGGAGGGGGGCGGGCGGATCAAGGTGGGGCAGCATAGATGATGATCAGTGACAGCGAAGGCAACGCGTCGGATTGCTGCAGATGCCGCACGGCTCATTTGTGTTCTAGCGTAGTCACGTTGAAGGAGAAGATGCTCCATGTATGGACGACCTCTTCGAATTCGTGCTTTCAGTTTTCTATGGGTCTCGCAGTCCGTTCCAGAGCTAATGGTGGTGCCATTGGAAGTGAATACCAAACGCACCGGAACTTGAACATCCTACAGTACTATGTGTGTGACTTTCCCTCCTGGCAGCATGGCTGGTGATTTTTGTAGTGGAACTCGATTAATACTCTCTTGTTTTCGGAGTCAAAATGGTGAATGTAGCTTTCGGCAGCTGTCACAATACTGCTAAGGAGCCAATCAGTCTCACGCTCAAAAATAAATGTTGTGCCAGACCTGGACTTGAGCCCGTATTTCCCAGTTTACGCAAGTGCCTTAACTGATTTGGCTATGTGATCGTACAACCAGGGCCGATCTGCATTTCAGGCAATCATCATGCAAACTCGATTACGGGCACTGTTTCTCACACACCGAGACAGTTACATTACACAGCACCATGTTACACAGTACAATTCGGATCACTGTAGCGGCAAAGGCTTGCAACCTTCGTCAGTTAAGGTCGAACTGGACTGAGTACTATGAAACTCGTGTAATATCTGAAGCGATAATCAGAACAGAGCAAGAAATTTGGTGGCGTTGTCTTTTTGCATCCCCTTGCAGTTATTGCTTCCCACCCTGAATAAAAACAGCCTTGACACAGTGGTGACACGAGTTGCTGTCAGATCACCGAAGCTAAGTGACGTCGGGCTTAGCTAGCACTTGTCTGCACTGGTCTGCCAGGCGCTGCTAGCGAGCAGTGTGCGGTCAGCCCTTGTGAGGCCAATTGATGAGCCGCTTCATTGTGAAGTAGCACCTCCAGTCACGAAAACTGACAACGGACACGAAAGCGGTGCGTTGACCACATGCCACTCCATATCCGCATCAAGTGGTGCCTGTGGGCTGAGAATGACATGGCAGCCGGTTGGTACCGTTGGAGCATCGAGGCCTGTTTAGCCTTTAGTTTAGCTCGCACACTGAAATTAATGCACTCATCTAGAGGTGTGGACGGATGCAATGTAAAGGAGCCCAGTGAGAAGCGAGGCACGCTCCGGGCGGGCAGCGAGGTTCGACGTGACAGAAGCGGTCAGCGGGGTCCCAGCAGCAGGGCTGCGGCATAACGTACCGTGAACCAGTCTTACGAGTCCAGTCGGAATCTGCAGGCTCAGTGTGCCAGGTGTCTGTAGCCCGATCGTGCTACACTGCACCTCGTATTCCACAGACCTTGATGGCGGTGAATACGCGACATGACAGTGACGAACTTAACAAGCGAGTCTGAGGGCGAAGATGGCGACTGGATGTAGTCTGTAAGGTATGCTCGATCATAATGAATCACTTTGGAGAAAACGATTTATTGACACATAGCCAACATGCAATAAGAGTTGTTGTGAAACGCAGCTTGCTTCTTATTCACATGAAGTAATGAGTGTTATCGAGAGGGGCAATCAAATTGATTCCAAATTGTCTGACAACATTATCAATTTCCTCTCAGGAAAGTCACACTTCGTAATATCTGCTGGAACTTCATCGAGTAATAGAGAAGTAATATCTGGCGTTCCCCAAGGAAGTGTTATTGGCCCTTTTTTGTTTCTGGTCTACGTAAGGGAATTAGGAGACAATCTGAGCAGTCCTCTAAGATTTTTTGCTGATGATGCTATCGTTTACCGTCATATAATGCCATGAAATTATCAAAAGGAATATCAAAACGATTTACACACGATATTTATATGGTGAAACAAGTGACAATTGACTCGAGTTCATGAAAATTGTGATCTCATGCACATGAGCTTTAAAAATAGTCGGCTAAGTTCCAGTTAAACGATAAATCACACATATCTTAAGGCTGTAAACTCAAATAAATACTTTGGAGCTATGAATAACATAAAAGGGAACGATCATGCAGTTAATGTTGTGGAAAAAACAGACCAAGGACTGCGATTCATTGGTAAAACACTTAAAATATAACAGGTGACGCAGTGGTTAGCACACTGGACTCGCATTCGGGAGGACGACGGTTCAATCCCGCGTCCGGCCATCCTGATTTACGTTTTCCGTCATTTCCCCAAATCGCTCCAGGAAAATTTCGCGACGGTTCCTTTGAAAGGGCACGGCCGACCTCGCAACGCATCCTTCCCTTATCCGATGAGACCAATGACCACGCTGTTTGGCCGCGCCGGATTAGCCGAGCGGTCTAGGGCGCTGCAGTCATGGACTGTGTGGCTGGTCCCGGCGGAGGTTCGAGTCCTCCCTCGGGCAAGGGTGTGTGTGTTTGTCCTTAGGATAATTTACATTAAGTAGTGTGTAAGCTTAGGGACTGATGACCTTAGTAGTTAAGTCCCATAAGATTTCACACACATTTGAACATTTTTTGAACCACGCTGTTAGATCTCTTCCCCCAAACAACCAACCCAATCTAAAGCGACTACTTACGCTACAGTTGTCCGCCTCTTCTGGAGCACTGCTGCTTCTTGTAGTATCCACATCAAATATACTACTGAACATTAAAATTGCTACACCAAGAAGAAATGCAGATGATAAACGGGTATTCATTGGACAAATATATTGTACTTGAACTGACATGTGATTACATTTTCATGCAATTTGCGTGCACAGATCGCAGAACAACCACATCTGGCCGTAATAACGGCCTTTATACGCCTGGGCATTGAGTCAAACACAGCTTGGATGGCGTGTACAGGTACAGCTGCCCATGCAGCTTCAACACGATACCACAGTTCATCAAGAGTAGTGACTGCCGTATTGTGATGAGCCAGTTGCTCGGCCACCATTGACGAGACGTTTTCAATTGCTGAGAGATCTGGAGAATGTGCTGGCCAGGGCAGCAATCGAACATTTTCTGTATCCAGAAAGGCCCGTACAGGACCTGTAACATGCAGTCGTGCATTATCCTGCTGAAAAGTAGGGTTTCGCAAGGATCGAATGAAGGGTAGAGCCACGGGTCGTAACACATGTGAAATGTAACGTCCACTGTTGAAAGTCCGACAGTGCGAGCAAGCGGTGACCGAGACGTGTAACCAATGGCACCCCATACCATCACGCCGGGTGATATGCCAGTATGGCGATGACGAATACACGCTTCCAATGTGCGTTCAACGCGATGTCACCAAACTCGGATGCGACCATCATGATGCTGTAAACAGAACTGAAAAAATGACGTTTTGCCATTCGTGCACCCAGGTTCGTCTTTGAGTACACCATCGCAGGCGCTCCTGTCTGTGATGCAGCGTCAAGGGTAACTGCAGTCATGGTCTCCGAATTGATAGTCCATGCTGCTCTAAACGTCGTCGAACTGTTCGTGCAGATGGTTGTTGTCTTGCAAACGTCCCCATCTGTTGACTCAGGGATAGAGACGTGGCTGCACGATCCGTTACAGCCATGCGGATAAGATGCCTGTTATCTCGACTGCTAGTGATACGAGGCCGTTGGAATCCAGCACGGTGTTCCGTATTACCCTCCTAAACCCACCGATTCCATATTCTGCTAACAGTCATTGGATCTCGACCAACGCGAGCAGCAATGTCGCGATAGGATAAACCGCAATCGCGATAGGCTACAATCCGACCTTTATCAAAGTGGGAAACGTGATGGTACGGATTTCTCCTCCTTACACGAGGCATCACAACAACGTTTCACCAGGTAACGGCGGTCAACTGCTGTTTGTGTATGAGAAATCGGTTGGAAACTTTCCTCATGTCAGCACGTTGTAGGTGTCGCCACCGACGCCAACCTTGTGTGAATGCTCCGAAAAGCTAATAATTTGCATATCACAGCATCTTCTTTCTGTCGGTTCAATTTTGCGTCTGTAGCACGTCTCTTCGTGGTGTAGCAGCTTTAATGGCCAGTAGTGTAGGATTGAAGGAAGATATTGAAGAAGTTCAAAGAAGGGCAGCTCGTTTCGTATTATGGCCAAATATTGAAGGGAGTGTCACGGATATGATACACGAATTCTGGTGGTGGTCTTTAAAAGAATGGTATGTTTCACTGAGCCAGCACCTTTTCACGACATTTCAATCACCAACTTTCTCCTGTTCTCTGTCACGTAAATTATATGAAGAAATTCCGTTCATTTTATGTGAATGGTGTAGGAAAACGTTATATTTTAAGCCTTTATTTATAAAATATCATTAATGAAATGATTTGTAACATAATAATGAATTACTTATTATTTTCAAATAACAAAATACACATACATAAAAGAGTAAACTAAGAAACAAAGGAAAGAATGTAAAACGTAAAATAAAAGTTTAATACATGAAACAAATACAATTAAAATAAATAAAATCACTAATAGAGAATGTTTCGCCATTTTAATGAGGAACATAGAAATTACTCTGTCAGCATGTTGTATATAGGTTATTTTGCACAAATGGTATTTCGGATCCAAGCTTTATTATTGAGGGACATATGTCGCTTGAAAGCTTCTTTAATTTAATCCTCTAATAAAAGTTTTCATTTCTCAAAATACATTAATGGTGTTGGTATATTTTGCGAAATGTACAGTTATTACAAAAATCAGTTTCATGAACACTAATTGTATGTGAACTTTTATATGAGGAATATTTCTGTATAAATATTCCACATCACTTTTCGGGATGTGTTTTAGCGCTCGAAAGTGACGCTACACAGAAACAAAAGCAATACAGACTGCATTATTTTGCCTCCTCTACACACACCAAGTTTTATTACGCTCGTTTATTGATACTTGAGAATGTCCCCTTGTCACTGATATGCACAGGCCATATTATATATGTTTTTTTTTCGTATGCATTTCACCTTTATTATCTGCAAGGCATCTTCAGTGGCCTGGAATGTATGTGGATTTACGTTTAAGCTGTTTTGATTTACATTCTGGACATTGTGCATTGAGGTTGATGTGTTGGCAAATGTGCCAACACCTTGTAGATAGAGGAGGCCGAAATGCACGCTATCTAACGCAGACGGGCGTGAATTCTGGAACAGGATAAGTAGTGAATGGTAATAAGAAAAGTATGCAGCTCCTCGAATACTTACCTTTTATTTGTCCTTGTTGTGAATACAGCATTCTTGATGAGACATTTCATACGATAACTATCAAACTATGTAAGGCTAATGGCGCTTTGCTAGGTCGTAGCCATGGACTTAGCTGAAGACTGTTCTAACTGTTTCTCGGCAAATGAGAGAAAGGCTTCGTCAGTGTAGTCGCTAGCAAAGTCGTCGTACAACTGGGGCGAGTGCTATTCCGTATCTCGAGACCTGCCTTGTGGTGGCGCTCGGTCAGCGATCACACAGTGGCGACACGCGGGTCCGACATGTACTAAATGGACCGCGGCCGATTTAAGCTACCACCTAGCAAGTGTGGTGTCTGGCGGTGACACCACAGAGGTTATAAACAGTTCCAGCACTGAAGTATAAATTTCTGGTTACAAATTCCGTACATGGTAGTCAACATTCATTCTTTCTCCTCTTTTACACCTGTTCTTCTGTTTTCTGCCATACGATATTTCGTTTTCGCAAGCTAGGAAACGAACATCTGTTTACTTGATGTTATGTTTCGAATGCTATTTCCTCCTGTTAAATGTTATTACGAACTGTTGAATACCTCTTTGTGTTATCAGTGGACCATCCCTGTGTCGCAATGCATGCGTTCTTTAACATGGTAGTATGTACTGTTTTAACATGGTTGTATACATTTCGAGTTGGTTGGTTGGTTAGGGGGAATGGGAAAAAAAATGGAAGTGATTGGTCCCATTGTATGAAGGAAGGATGGGGAAGAAAGCCGGCCGTGCCCTTTCAGAGGAACCATCCCGACATTTGCTTCAAGCGATCTAGAGAAATTACGGTAAACCTAACCACACCGCCGCCTCGGTCGGTACCATTTAAGGATTTTTATATTTACTATTTCATTTCTTCTAGTAAGTTTAGCAGGCTGTTTGTGTCGATGTGTGTCTAATCCCTTAAACGTTTTTCTTCTCTCCTAAGGCTTTCTGAATATTATGCTGTTCTTGTGTTTGTTGTGGACATTTGCTATACTTATTTTCATATCGCGTTCTAAGTTGGTTGGATAAAGGGTATGGTGTTTTAAGTGTTTCCTCAAGTGGAATATGTAGTTTGATTTCTCCAATTCCTGATGAATTCTTGGTACTGTGTTTTAAAATTCCTGCACTGTCTTGTTTCTGAAGTGCAGAAGCACAGATTCTGTGAAATTTATTTTTGTTAACTATTTAGAGGACTGTGAACTCTAGCAAGACAAACGTCCATCAAATTATTGTAGCCCTAGACGTTTCACGATACAGAATCTGGTTACATGAGTTAACGTCCAATAGAAGATAGCCTGGTGGAAAAGTACCTGCACGTAGCCACGTCAGATGTTTCGTGCAGCCTTCTTTCTTTGCTCCAGTGGACCGGCGTCCCCGTGGCCACTCCCGTAGGTCCGTTGAGCATTCCATCTCCACTGGCAAACTTCAGCCTCAGTCTGACAACAGCCTTCCACAACCTCTCTTCCGCCACTCTGCTACCAGCAAAATACCTTCTGATTTTTGTTACTGTTAACCTAGCAGCAGTATTATTTTGCCTCCTATGTTTTAGAGTTATATTTATTTATTTTACTTTTTTATTTTATTTTCCATTTATTCATTTGTTTAGCTTGCTCTGATGACGACTGTCAAGCCCTCTGTTATATTTCGAGTGATATTTATTCACTTATTTTACTGTTATTTTCTATTTATTAATTTTTTAGGTTGATATGATAGCGACCGTGAAGCCCTCTGTTACACCACACCTGGGTTTCAAGCACGCAGTGCCTTCTCTACATCACAGTCACCTAGTAAATAACAGTTTTAATAAGACAAATAATATTAAGATAATATGAATGTCTGTTGTGGCATTGTGAGGAAGTAGTACTGATAATGAACTAGTAAAGTGAATACTGGCAGCACTTTACTACTGCTACTGCTACTAATATTCGTAGTAATAATAATAATAATGATAATAATAGTAATAGTAATAATAATAATAATAATAATGATAGTAATGATGGTCAGATAGAGCTATATGATATCAGAGACCTTCCCAAGCCTCAGGCACGTATGATGTATTCATGCAGACTAAAGCGACAAACGAAAGTTCCAGCCCAAGTCTCCTGCTCGGCAGGCAGACGCGACAACCGCTGCACTACCCTGGCACAGTGGCTTCGCACATCTGCACAGGCTACCCAGGCGCACTTCCCTCCTCCGTCCAAACTCCAGCCAATCCACCCCTCAGATCTCACGCTATTGCCCCTAGACACTAACAACAGCACTGCAGAGGCTGTCCGACTGTACTGGAATGTCACCTCAGCATCGAACTAAACCAAGGCATAGGTTCTTCAATAAAATGAAAGTATATGGTTCCAGACACCATTTCAAGTCTCAAACATCTACGGCGTGTATATGCAGGCTGAACCTGAAGTGGGCTGAGGCCTGTATGGAATTTTGGACGCCTGCTAGGATAGTTCATGCAGTCGTGCAATGCCAGATTAGATTAGATTAGATTAGATTAATACTAGTTCCATGGATCATGAATACGATATTTCGTAATGATGTGGAACGAGTCGAATTTTCCAATACATGGCATAATTAGGTTAATTTAACAACATACTTAAGTTAATATAACAGCTTTATTTTTTTGTGTTTTTTTGTTCTTCTTTATTTTTTATTTTTATTTTTTTATTTTTTTAATATTTTTGTTTTTTTCTTTTTTTCGTTTTTTTTCTTAATTTATATCTAAAAATTCCTCTATGGAGTAGAAGGAGTTGTCATTCAGAAATTCTTTTAATTTCTTCTTAAATACTTGTTGGTTATCTGTCAGACTTTTGATACTATTTGGTAAGTGACCAAAGACTTTAGTGCCAGTATAATTCACCCCTTTCTGTGCCAAAGTTAGATTTAATCTTGAATAGTGAAGATCGTCCTTTCTCCTAGTGTTATAGTTATGCACACTGCTATTACTTTTGAATTGGGTTTGGTAGTTAATAACAAATTTCATAAGAGAGTATATATACTGAGAAGCTACTGTGAATATCCCTAGATCCTTAAATAAATGTCTGCAGGATGATCTTGGGTGGACTCCAGCTATTATTCTGATTACACGCTTTTGTGCAATAAATACTTTATTCCTCAGTGATGAATTACCCCAAAATATGATGCCATATGAAAGCAATGAGTGAAAATAGGCGTAGTAAGCTAATTTACTAAGATGTTTATCACCAAAATTTGCAATGACCCTTATTGCATAAGTAGCTGAACTCAAACGTTTCAGCAGATCATCAATGTGTTTCATCCAATTTCATCTCTCATCAATGGACATACCTAAAAATTTGGAATATTCTACCTTAGCTATATGCTTCTGATTAAGGTCTATATTTATTAATGGCGTCATACCATTCACTGTACGGAACTGTATGTACTGTGTCTTATCAAAATTCAGTGAGAGTCCGTTTACAAGGAACCACTTAGTAATTTTCTGAAAGACAGTATTGACAATTTCATCAGTTAATTCTTGTTTCTCAGGTGTGATTACTATACTTGTATCATCAGCAAAGAGAACTAACTTTGCCTCTTCATGAATATAGAATGGCAAGTCATTAATATATAATAAGAACAACAAAGGACCCAAGATTGACCCTTGTGGAACCCCATTCTTGATAGTTCCCCAGTTTGAGGAATGTGCTGATTTTTGCATGTTACGAGAACTACTTATTTCAACTTTCTGCACTCTTCCAATTAGGTACGAATTAAACCATTTGTGCACTGTCCCACTCATGCCACAATACTTGAGCTTGTCTAGCAGAATTTCATGATTTACACAATCAAAAGCCTTTGAGAGATCACAAAAAATCCCAATGGGTGGTGTTCGGTTATTCAGATCATTCAAAATTTGACTGGTGAGAGCATATATGGCATTTTCTGTTGAAAAACCTTTCTGGAAACCAAACTGACATTTTGTTAGTACATCATTTTTACAGATATGTGAAGCTACTCTTGAATACATTACTTTCTCAAAAATTTTGGATAAAGCTGTTAGAAGGGAGATTGGACGGTAATTGTTGACATCAGATCTATCCCCCTTTTTATGCAAAGGTATAACAATAGCATATTTCAGTCTATCAGGGAAAATGCCCTGTTCCAGAGAGCTATTACACAGGTGGCTGAGAATCTTACTTATCTGTTGAGAACAAGCTTTTAGTATTTTGCTGGAAATGCCATCAATCCCATGTGAGTTTTTGCTTTTAAGCAAGATTATTATTTTCCTAATTTCAGAGGGAGAAGTGGGTGAGATTTCAATTGTATCAAATTGCATAGGTATGGCCTCTTCCATTAACAGCCTAGCATCTTTTAATGAACACCTGGATCCTACTATATCCACAACATTTAGAAAATGATTATTAAAAATATTTTCAACTTCTGACTTTTTGTTCGTAAAGCTTTCATTCAATTTGATGGTCATACTGTCTTCCTCTGCTCTTGGTTGACCTGTTTCTCTTTTAATAATATTCCAAATTGTTTTAATTTTATTATCAGAGTTGCTGATTTCAGACATGATACACATACTCCTGGATTTTTTAATAACTTTTCTTAATATAACACAGTACTTTTTATAATTTTTGATAGTTTCTGGGTCACTACTCTTTCTTGCTGTCAGATACATTTCCCTTTTCCGGTTACAAGATATTTTTATACCCTTAGTAAGCCATGGTTTGTTACAAGGTTTCTTACGAGTATATTTAACTATTTTCTTGGGGAAGCAGTTTTCAAATGCATTTACAAAAATGTCATGCCAGTATTCTAGGTGGCGTAGCAGTTAGCGAATCTGCCTAGTGAGTAAGAGTCTCTGTACGAATCCTTGTCTTAGTACGAATTTTCACTCGTCGCTTCAGTCTGCACGTATAACATCAGAATAATAACAGTGGAAGATATTTAACAAACTATAGGTGTGCAAAATATACGTGCTCTGATATAGCGAGTTCTTAGGAAAGGAAATTTAAGGAGACTGGACCATCGAAGAATACTTGGAAATGAGAGAGATCTGGTTCGAATGAAGTATGTGCAAGAGTAACGTCTGTGCACAGGGACAATAGTAATAATAAGTATTGCTTTTAGATATGTCATTAACTGTCTTCTTAAACTGGAGTTATTGTTCAGTTCTGTAATATGACGTGAGACGTTATTCCAAAGTTGCGTCACTGCTACTAAGAATGACAGAAGAAAATGGTCAAACGGTGGAGTGAGATCAAAAGGATTTTGCTCTAATGGGAACGCGTGTTACGGTTACTTTTTTAAAAAAAAAGAGTGTTAAAGTTTAGGAGACTTATGAGGGACAGTGTTCGTTCATATAACGGCAGAGAAAACAAATGGTATGGAAATCTCTGCGCTTGTGAGCATCCAACTGTGTATTTACACATACGATGGTGAAATCTGATCAGGGACTCGAACTTCGACATGTAACGAACAGAGGCGTTCATAACCACTTCCAAGAGCATAAGATTTCCTGAGAATTCCCTTGCAGTATAATATCTATGTAATCAGTAAATGGAAGTATTTGTGCATGGCACATGAAAGTTACGGGCTGAGTCCACTTTAGATTTTCATCTATTACGATCAGACTCTTTGCCGAAGGAGAGAAGCTGATAAGTTCCCATACAGTGTTAAAGATGGTAGCGATTCCCGATATTTCGGGCTAATGAGCCTTGAATGATCTACCAGTACGGCTTGTGTTTTGTTTGGGTTGAGTTTAATCTTATATCCTGCGACCATTTTGATAGTGCGCGGAGATGGATATTGAGATTCCCGATAGCTGTTTTTCAGGTCTATTCGTTTTGCACTTAGATGCAGCTGGAGGTGATCAGCGTACACGTGGTGTTTGCAGCAAGACAAAACCAATGACACATCACAGTAAAAAGAGTATACTACCTAATACCGAACTCTGGGGCACAAGTGATACAACCTGCCACTTATGGCGCGTTGCTGTCGAGATGTCAGGTGTGAGGGAAACCGTTGCACTGTGCTTGGCGAGATATTTAGGATGCTAAGTTTGACAAGCAAAACGTCAAAGTCGACAGTGTCAAAGGTTTGCTGGACTATAAGAAGAACATAAGAGTCGAACTGTTAGTGGCTTAACTAGTCCTTGTTTCGAGGCATCTGGGAGACACTCGTTGCTGAGGAGTGGCTGAAGACATGTGTTGTGTCAGTTATTAGCTTCATCGTTTGTGTCGTGATACCATCGTGTCCAGTAGTAGCTGATCTGATATACACGATGGCCTATTTGGCAGTATTGAGAGTAACATGCTTCAGAAAGAAATTTTCGTGGCTACAGTAGCTTACCCGACATGAAGTTAACAATGACACTCTATTTTGTTTGTGGATTAGTTGTGTTTGAGGGTAATGTTAAGTATCGGTTCAGTTCTTCGGTTGGGACATTGTAGTCAGCAGTAGCATTCACTTTTTCTACACCAAAAACATGCATGCATTTCGATAGGACAGGTCACCTACTTCTGCTGTCGGTTAATGTACGTGGATGCGTGAATTTTGCATTTCTCGCACCATGACTGACTCTATTCCGCTTGTAAGCACTATGGCTTTTAGATGTGGGGAGCATTTTGTACACCAGAGGCCCAGCGTCTCTGAGATTCATGAGCTGCTCTAGTTCCTCAGTTAGCGAAGATGAATGTTAGGTATTGGTTTTCAATGAAACTCATTCCACCATTTCTGGCTATTTTACGCAAAAGACTTCAATACGTCTCATTCCTACCCTGTAGCTACTTGGTGCAATATTCAGTAAGGATATTACTTTGAAAAATAATGACCTCATCACAGTATAATCGTTATAGTATTAAAACTCAGTTTTTACAGTTTCTGACATAGAGTTCAACAAAACCTAACGTTCTAATTACACAGAATGGAGATATGATTAGTGAGACTGATCAGTTCAGATTACTAGACGCTTAAGTAGATATTAAACTATCGTGGAAAGCCGATGTTCAAGATCTTCTTAAAAGACTTAATGCTGCTAGTATCTGAAGTAAGTGACAGTTCGACACGAAAATTGGCTACTTTGCTTATTTTCATTTGCTTATGATGTATAATATTAAGTTTTGGAGTAGCTCTTCTCATTCTCAAAGGGCGTATTTGACTCAGAAACGGGCGGTTCGGGCAATAAGTGGCATATGTCCGAGAACCTATCGTCTACCTCTGTTCATTAGTCTGGATGTTCTGGTATTGGCCTCTCAAGGAATAAATCGGGACAGAGATGAGATACGGCAAAATGTTTTAGATAGGAGTCGTAAGTGGCAAAGAGGTTCATGTAAGCGATTTTCTTGGTGGTTTGGAAGTTAACGTGAGTTTTTCAGTAGTGTAACACTAATTTTTGCTTCAGAACTTGAAAAGAGCGAAAAATTTCACGTGTAAAATGATACGTTATTCATGGTCAAGGTAAGGTTCAGTTAAGATGAAATAAGCAAATACTTTTTTAATTCTAGTAGCGATTAACTCGGAATAGAGGAGGGATACAGCAAATTACGTTGTTAGATACAGACTGGAAGGGGTGTAAGGGGTCAGGTATCATTACCATAACAATAATTTTAAAGACAGTTATCGAAGGTTGAGTTTTGTTTCACGGAAACCCCTGTTTGTGTTGTTGCAATTGGAAAGAGCAAACACAGATTTGGTCTTAAGATTTAATTAATAAATTTATTGGTAAAAATAAAGGTATCACGGTGTCTAGGTTTTATTGGGGCATTTGCAAAACAGAACAAGCATAAATA
This sequence comes from Schistocerca serialis cubense, assembly GCF_023864345.2. Lineage (NCBI taxonomy): Eukaryota > Metazoa > Arthropoda > Insecta > Orthoptera > Acrididae > Schistocerca > Schistocerca serialis. Next base: position 964,032,110 of record NC_064641.1, on the reverse strand, counting down.
AAACGTAGATCATTGATTTACAAGTCTTTTAATGAGTCCCCTCCTCTCTCATTCGTCGGGATGCTCCTTCCAATTGGTATCGAACGTTATATTTTGCTGTGCCCTTCCTTATTTTTTGTGAATAACCTCTACTACAACAAAAAACATATTTGCTTATTTACCGTCATTGAGCTAGCCATGACCTTGAATAATGTATCATTTTGTGTGTGTAATATGCCGCCTTTTTAAATGTTAAATCAAATGTTAGGGTTCCCATTTAAAGAAAATGACTTTAAGGTCCCAGTTTACTTAAAAAACACGTTCTAGGTCAGGGCTATTAGTAGCATTGTGTGACCGTCTTTGCTATTTACAACTTACACCTAAAACAATTTGCTGTATCTCATCTCTATCCCGCATTATTCTCATTTATAGATTAAAATGGTCCACCCAGCATGACTTTTAATCTCGTTTCTGTTTAAAAATGGCAGACTCGTCCCAAGAGTTGGCAGTTTTCACTCAGTTAATACCAGGCAGAAAGCCAATCTGCATTTGGATTGTACCGCCTTCACTCTTCTACACAACGGGGTGCAGTATTGTGCAGCACTACAAATATCCAAAAATCTTAGAAGTAATCCACGCGTTTTCAGATCCAAGCTGAAGAGTTTCCTCATGCGTCACTCCTTTTATTCAGCAGAGAAGTTCCTTGCAAAATTGAACTAATTTCTGTGTTACATTATTGATTACGTTTATATAAACTCATACTCTGTCGTATTTTTGGGATTCACAAACATTTTATTTTCTCTGACACTCCTTTTCTATTGTAATTTCATGAACTGAGGTATTCCATGACCACAGAGATCTTCAAATTTGTCGAACGGAACTAGACGTGTAACATAAATAAATTAAATAGTGTCATACATTTCAAGTACAAGTACAAGTTAATATAACAAATGATATATTCTATAAAACCGTAGTCATAGCATCACTGTTTTAGCAATACTGCTCTTATTAATTCTTAGAACTAGTGATTCTTCAGAATACTGCCCAGAAAGTCGACAGTATGACAGCACAGGTTATGACGAAGGACAAGGACGTCACCAAAATCCGCAGATCCAGCGGAGTCACGCCGTACAGCTGATGAGCGGGACTCTGGCTGCGTGCCAGACGCCAGAAGCGACGCAGCACCACCGCTTCCGTGCTGCTGAGATTCGAAACCAGCAGTAGCCGGCACAGGACAGGACCCGTCTGCGCAGATTCCCTGGACAGCGCGTGCGAGGCCGACGTTACCATTAACACCTGTGACGCCTGCCACGAAAAAAACAAAATACATATCACGTGTGGCCATCTATCCCGCTCTAATCAAATTATTGTAACAACGTTCCAGGAAATGCTGCACAGTGCTGTCACCATGCAAGAAACTAAGAACGGCTCGTGCGCCGACAGAACCTCCTGCGACATGTGGCACAGTGCCGAGTAGACTCTCCTCAGTTTCCGGTACCGACCTACAAGTGGTCGGCGCTGGCTGATCATTTGCTCCGAAGCTCCCAGGCACTGGTTGAGTTGTCGTATGTCACCCCTCACCAGAAGAACAAGTGCCACGTACTTGGAAACAGCAGTAGGTACAATACCATTTGTGAAGAGTATGGGGAGAAGTTCCCAGCTCATGCCGTTCCTCGGACAATCCAATGTAAAAAGAGCAACAATCAGAGCTAGAGACATGGCGTAAACTGCCACATAGGAGGTCTTTACTGCCCCATTGGAGAAACGATGAGAATCCAAGACGCCGCCGTCCCGATATGACAACAGTGTGAAGATCTTCTGGTACTTGCGGGTATTTCGAAACAGGTCTGTAGCGACCGCCGTAATCATGGTGACGTAGAGCGCCGCAGCATAGGCAACCAGCCACACAAAGTTTAACGAATCCTTTCTTCTGGCGTGCAAAGTTTGCACCCAATACCACACAAGTGTACCGCTGGGTACAGTGTAGCACCACGTGTCCTCCGTAGCTCACACCTCTCAGTGTCCACTGTGAACGGCGTCAGCCCAAAAACCTTGCAGATGCCGTGGTATCGTGCCACAGACCTTAAGAGGTCTCTCCTACTCTTCATTTCAGCATCGGCTAGCACTGCAGGAATCTCCAGTACCTGTGATGGAAGAAAACAGATCTTCAATTATAGAATACTCGATATATAACTGATTAACAGTGTTAACACAGCCATGAGGTAGCATTTACTTGACGCATGTATTTTTCTTAGCACATGTTGCCACAAACCACTATGTGAATAATGGATCATGATTAATAACGCAGCTGTAATCATAACTATAGAACAACGAACGCCGGTATGAAAATATGACCACTTAAATCAAATCAGAAACTCGACTATCCGTATATGCCGCTGGATCTCTTCACGACGCAAATGAACAAAACTGAAGTAAGTCAAATGAGACACAAATTATTGCGTATGAGAGTATGTAATCTTGAGTGTAAGTAGCTATACTCATTCCACGCAATTAATAGCACTGACGTTACCATTATACAGTGATCAACTGCGAGAATTATTATTATTCTTTCGTAAAAGTCATCGACTTAGCACTTCCCAACTTTCGGTACAATGAATATCACTGTGGAAGCCTTGATAGATGAGAGAGCCTGAGAGCTCTAAACATTATGAGTAGAGTAAATGAAAGTAAGGAACATAGCAAATAAGGAGACATGAGAAGTCATACACACTCACGGTCGGGAGCAACACAGACGGAACGCTAAATCTCTTGGAGAACGAAATTGCGGTTGCCTGTTGCAGGAGTAATTTCGACAGTCTTCTAGATAAACTAAAAAACCTAAATCATCAGGAGAAACGGAAACTCTTGCCCCATTTCTCCTACCCACGTGTTCAGAGACTAAAGTACTCCCTCTCGCCATTTACTATCAACTTTGCCGCTTTTCTATTACAATTACACTGTATTTTCTAGTGTGTGCATGCTTGAAATTACGGACGCGGCTTACCTAAATTGAAACAACGTATTACATCGACATCAGATAAGTGAAAACACTCATTTACAGATTTTGGGTAGGTTTGAGAATCATCATCTCTCCACGTAACTCTGTCGTAATGAACGTCATAGAATATTCAGTTGAACTACGTATGTTAATCCCAAGTTGAATAACGCACCTGATTTAGTTATTTGTATTAAACCCTTTCCATCACTTTATTTTCACACACATTTCTACGAATTCTAGCACAATTGGTCTGAGTTCGTAAAAAGTAATAGCATTAACCATACAGCATATTTAGTTAAACTTAAATTAATAACGACACTGCAAACATGAAGGAATTGGGGGGGGGGGGGGGGGAACGGACATGGATAGATGCACATGCTGCGGAGTGTGAGGGAGAGGCAACCTTTGGTCACTGTCGTAGATGTTTTTATGTAGAATCCAGAACATTCTATTTTCTCGTTTGCGCATATGAACCAAGCAGCCAAATCAGGATAAATGTCATTATCTTTTGTTCTGTTATTATGTGGCCTAATATCCTTTCATGATATCATACGTCTCACTTACTATTCTAGCGATCTGTATTTTGCGTGACAACTGATACACTGTATTGCAATACTGCTGAGCTGCTTGCCACTAAATCTGATGAATTTCACACGATAACAAGCGTTGCTTTATATTTAAATGAGAACATCAGCTGAGTAATACAAAAACACCTATGGGCCTCTCACAAAGACCAACAACGAGATAGCTAACTCGTCATGCACATTACAGCCGCAGATTTATCTTCCCACTCAGTGATTTTCGTTGTCATACCAGAAATATAAATTTTTTATTGTTTTTAATTATAATTTATTCATTTAAATATTGTAGTTCTGTATTGATTTTTTATGTTACGCTGTAAATAAAAAATATTACTGATGACCATTCTTTCATTCCTCAATAAAGGAGAAGAAGAAAGAAAGGAATTTTCCTGTCTCCATTCCAAAAAACCACTTTATTTCTTGTAGATGGAATTTCTAAACACAAGGTATTTCCTTCCACATTCAACATTTACAACAACGCTGCTGGAATTTTCAATAAATGTCTCTACGTTTTAAGTCGGTCTTTTCGTTCTAAATATGTCTGGATGATTCCTCATATTTTTGAAACTCTATATTTATTCTAAAATATTTAGCAAACTACCTTTTTCGGCGGCTGTGAGGACTGACAGACATCATATTGTGTCATTTTCTGAGGTTTAGGTGTGAGCAAAATGAAGACAGTTTGATGTCTGTGTGATTCAGATCTTCTGTGAATACTGCTTCGAAATTTCTTCCTCTCTGTCCTGCATATATTTTCTCTAGGCGACCGCATTTTAACTTAGAAACAATGGAATCGGTAAATTTGTGGAATTGTTCTAGTTTGTGAGAGATACGTGGTAGCATTCTGATTTGACACTTATTGGCAAGTTGATTGTATGACGTGCGTTTTTTATTTTATCCAAAAATTTTACCAAATATTTTGTGTCATTTACAGAACTTTCGAAAGCACTGCCAAATAGACTGGAGAAGCAAACAGACCACCTGATTGGCGAATACCAGGCTGGGTTTCGTAAAGACATGTCGTGCGCTGAACAGATATGGAACCTTGAGATGATACTGCAACACAAACGGAACATTATCATCACCTCCGTCGACTTCAAGAAGGCGTGCGACTTAATAGACAGAGAAACCCTCTTTAAAATACTGAAAGAATACAGAGTAGATAACCACAATTCAGCAAAAACTAACAAACGCGACATCTAAAGTGAAGTTCTGTTGAGAGCTCTCAGAACAATTGGAAGTCAGAAAATGACTCAGGCCCTCACCATTGCTGTTCAACATAGTACTGGACAAAATAGTGGAGGAATGGGAAAAGTAACAGAAAGGAGTCGTGTTAGGAAAAGTAAGAGTCAAGTGCCTAGCGTTCGCAGACGATTTAGCCATCGCAACGGTACGAGAGACAGAGACAATAAGAGCCATAGAGGAACTACACGAAATCGAAGCCAAGGCCGGACTACAGGTATCATACCACAAAAGATAGTTAATGAGCACCCCAAAACACTCATCACGACACACAAAATATGAGACAATACACAGAACAGAAAACTTCAAGTACCTAGGAGAAACAATACAGATTACAGGAAGAAATGACGTATCTAATGAAGAGAGAAGAGCGAAACGAAGACTACAGTGTTACGGACACCTCAGCAGAATGGCATCGCATAGGATAACGAGACGGATCTTTAACTGGGTTAGCTCAAGGGAAAAATGGGAATGTCGTGTGGCTAGGGTAGACCGTTCGCCTGGTGCAGGTCTTTCAATTTGACGCCACTTCGGCGACCCGCGCGTCGATGGGGATGAAATGATGATGATTAGGACAACACAACACCCACTCCCTAAGCGGAGAAAATTTCCGACCCAGCCGGGAATCGAACCCGGGCCCTTAAGATGGACAGTCTGTCACGCTGACCACTCAGCTACCGGGGCGGACTAGCACAATCAAAAACAACAAATGGATGAATGAAGTAGGAAATGGGATGGAGAAACTCAACATCACACAGGAAACAATACAAAACAACTCCTTAGGAACTTGATCAGAAGAAACAAATTACAAGAGACAGCACACAACAAACTAACGAAATGGACTGAACAAAGACGACAAGAACACAGTCAGGGGATGAAGGAACACTGGGCGAACAGGAAAAAAGAGAAACCGAAGAGAATACAAGACCTAAAATAGGCCGAAGAACGGAAGCAGAAACACAGCATACGAATAAGGGAAATTTGGGCAGAATATAAAATGTAAAGAGAAAACAATATATATATATATATATATATATATATATATATACAGATTTGCCCACAAAATAGTAATGGCACTACACTTCCAACTCCAATGGTCAGACATAGCTTCTGGGTCCGCATTTGGAAGAGATTTACATCTAAGATTACGACATCGAGTGAATACCATATCACATTTTACAGAAAAAAATTCCATCACAAGAGTATCTGGTGGCTTATACGATACGGTTTAGAGACTGCATTTAACATGATATGGTAACTCATCATATTTCTCCTTAAACTACTTATTTACTTTTTGACTTAACAGGCCATTAGATCTCCTGGAACTCTTATCACATTCTACATTTATTATCCTGATTTTCTTGTGCCCTTGGCAATTCTCTCACCTTATTACACAGCATGCTCTGGGCGTTCTATCCTAAGCTGAAGGGAACACATTTATGATGAACATTCACACTACAATATTTCTCATGCACTGACCCTCGAGACCCAGGGATCCATTCTACGGGAATGTGTACTACCAATGGATCACACTTATGGGTGGGTTTACATATAGACAGACGAAGTCTACAAACAGTAGCTTCAGAATCACGACAGCGCCAGGTATCTTAAACGCATGGTCGCAGTCACACGTTTTTCCTCTGCCCCATTTTCCTGCACATGTTACATCAGCAGCTCTTCTAAAATCCGTCCTTCTTGCATAGCTGTGAGTCGTTTCGGGAATGGATACGTTCTGAATTCAGTGTGTTACTGAAGGAGGCTGAACTCCGCATCGGAAGATCCTCTAGTGGTTACTCTAGCCGCTACAACTGCGCCTTTCTTACATTCAGCTTGGTTGTACCCATGAGCATAGCTGGTAGATGGAATATTTTCCCTGTTATGCCATATGCTGAGCTCTGTAATCAGTCCCAAGTCTGGCGGCAGTTACCCTCGCACCTTTCGTAGCTCCAAAACTATTGCTCTGATGATAACACGAATGGACTCAGCTGCCCATGTGACATCTGCTGAAGAGCTTCCTACAAGCTCGTCATCACCACCCACGTGTCCCAAATGCAGTCCACTAGTGGTTACAACAGCCATTTTACTCTCACAGCCAATACATATACCAGCGCTTGTATGATTCCCGTATCGCTATTTACGGCCTCCCCTGATGTCTTTGGATATTCCATCACTTCGCTCTGCACCTTCCGTAACATACACGTATTGCTGAAGAAGTCACGTTCCCAGCGTGTTATCTGCGTGGTGTGCCACTCGACCAATGACGTGCTACCCACTGGCAATTTCTTCACTGCCTCTACACTCCCGTTGAACTCTTAGAGGTCAGTGGTGTTTTCTATACCGAAAACACTCTTCAAAATTCTTCAACAAGCAAATATCCAACCTTTATTTCATCGACATCGCGAATGCTGTACAACTTTGACTGGTTACTGCATGTGTTCCCGTAATCGTTCATAAGATTTCTGTAACTTTTCGCATTCCCCTGAGACTCTACCGAGCACACCTCAGGTCTTGGCTCCTCGTTGAAGACATGAAACACGACCTCCAGGCTCGTCACTTCATTTCTCAGTTCCCAAGCCTTGGTAACAAATCTTAGCGTGCATTGATGGCTGATCACCACCACGTGCTCTCCCCAGCAAAAAGAACTCCCCCGTCCAGGTGCTGACCTTGTGGCGCCTCCATTTCGCTCCGGGCGAAGAGATGCAGTGCGGCCGCGACCGGCACCTCCTCCACCCTCACTGTTGGTGTACAGCTACTTGAGCACAGGGACTACTGTCACCCTGCCCACGGACCTCAGAAGGACCGCTGTCACTGGTCAGCTTTCTCAAGCAAAGTAAATTAAAATCAATCCTTACATTAACCGTTACGCACATAACTCACTCCTTACTTACAATTCATTACAATCCGTCACTCCACTCATAAGACTCTAAGCAATTTTAATAAACGCAAAAAATAGCTAAACTTAATGCAGACAGTACGTTCCGCATGTATCCATCGACGTCCTCATGTCCATACATCTGCTTCTGCCTTTTCCCAACCGTGACAGAAGTGCTACCCTTTCTCAAATTGCTGCAGATTTCAATGTTGAGGCATCAACATGTGTCAGCCTGCCATGAAACATCGCCGATATGGGCTTTCGGAGCTGAAAAACGAACCGTGTACTCTTGATAACTGCACGACATAGCTTTAGGCCTCGCCTGGGCCCTTCAATACCGACATTGGACTGTTGATGACTGAAAACATGTTGCATGGTCGGACGAGTCTCGTTTCAAATTGTATCGAGAGGATGGACTTGTATGGGTATGTAGACAACCTCATAAATTCATGAACCCTGCATGTCAGCAGGGGACTTCTCAAGCTGGTGGAGGCTCTGTAATGGTGTGGAGCACGTGCGTTAGGAGTGGTATGGAACCCCTGATACATCTAGATACGGCTCTGACAGGTGACACGTACGTAAGCATTCTATCTGATCACTTGCATTCATTCATGCCCATGGTGCATTCCGACGGACTTGGGCAAGTCGAGCAGGACAATGTGACATCCCGCACGTCAAAAATTGCTACAGAGTGGCTCCATGAACACTCTAACAAGTTTAAACAATTCCGTCGGCTACCAAACTCGCCTGAAATTAACATTATTGAGCATATCTGGGATGCCTTGCAACGTGCTGTTCAGAAGAGATCTCCAACCCATCGTGATCTTACGGATTTATGGACAGTCCTGCAGGATTCATGGTGTCAGTTCCTTCCAGCACTACTTCAGACATTAGTTGAGTCCACGCCATGTCGTGTTGAGGCACTTCTGCGTGCTCGCGGGAGCCCTACGCGATATTAGCCTGGTGTACCAATTTCTTTGGTTCTTCAATGTAGTATCCATTTTCTGTGTTATTAGCGTATTTTTAAGAATAATGTTGCCCAGCCTGTCATTCACGATACTGATGAGTACAACAGTCTTCACTGTTCGAGACGTACAGTTTAAGCTGCCTTTGATAGTTTTTGTTTGGACGTAGAGCGAGTAACAGTTGTCTCATAGTATTTATTTATTTTTTGGTCATCAGTCTACTGACTGGTTTGATGCGGCCCGCCACGAATTCCTTTCCTGTGCTAACCTCTTCGTCTCAGAGTAGCTTTTGCTACCTACGTCCTCAATTATTTGCTTGACGTATTCCAATCTCTGTCTTCCTCTACAGTTTTTGCCCTCTACAGCTCCCTCTAGTACCATGGAAGTCATTCCCTCATGTCTTAGCAGATGTCCTATCATCCTGTCCCTTCTCCTTATCAGTGTTTTCCACATATTCCTTTCCTCTCCGATTCTGCGTAGAACCTCCTCATTCCTTACCTTATCAGTCCACCTAATTTTCAACATTCGTCTATAGCACCACAAGTCAAATGCTTCGATTCTCTTCTGTTCCGGTTTTCCCACAGTCCGTGTTTCACTACCATACAATGCTGTACTCAAGACGTACATCCTCAGAAATTTCTTCCTCTAATTAAGGCCGGTATTTTATATTAGTAGACTTCTCTTGGCCAGAAATGCCTTTTTTGCCATAGCGAGGCTGCTTTTGATGCCCTCCTTGCTCCGTCCGTCGTTGGTTATTTTACTGCCTAGGTAGCAGAATTCCTTAACTTCATTGACTTCGTGACCATCAATCCTGATGTTAAGTTTCTCGCTGTTCTCATTTCTACTACTTCTCATTACCTTCGTCTTTCTCCGATTTACTCTCAAACCATACTGTGTACTCATTAGACTGTTCATTCCGTTCAGCAGATCATTTAATTCTTCTTCACTTTCACTCAGGATAGCAATGTCATCAGCGAATCGTATCATTGATATCCTTTCACCTTGTATTTTAATTCCACTCCTGAACCTTTCTTTTATTTCCAACATTGCTTCCTCGATGTACAGATTGAAGAGTAGGGGCGAAATGCTACAGCTTTGTCTTACACCCTTCTTAATACGAGCACTTCGTTCTTGATCGTCCACTCTTATTATTCCCTCTTGGTTGTTGTACATATTGTATATGACCCGTCTCTCCCTATAGCTTACCCCTACTTTTTTCAGAATCTCGAACAGCTTGCACCATTTTATATTGTCGAACGCTTTTTCCAGGTCGACAAATCCTATGAAGCTCTGTATTTTCTCTTTTATCTACTGCAATTACCCTATCATAATCTGAATGCTGGATTCGATAGACAGTTGTAAGCACGTCTTTAGTCTATTGTCCGAACATGTTTCAACTCACTAAGGAAGAAGTAGTTGTCTGGGGTGTGAGACTGCTCTGTTATTCTGTTATTCTGCGCAACGGATTAATCTGAGATGTACCGTTTACCCTGTGGCTCCTGCAAGATGCAATTTCCACCCCAACACTACTACAGAAGTCAGACAGACGCTCCTAACGTTCGAAAGAGAAATGCCTGAAAAACTTTCAGCAATAAATATCTTCTGGAGTCGTCCGCTGTAAGGAAATGACACAAGAATTCACAAAATTTCTTACGTAACTAGTGGGATACTTGGGTACTGGAGTAGTGCTAGTCAGTTTAAGAAAAACATGAAACTAACGAAAGTTATTATTTATTTTGCAAAAATTCTGAGAAATCACAATGGCACTTTTAGTTATGAATTGAACAAGTTATATCCTGGTTCTTTTCGGAATGTGAAGTTACCTCTCAAGGATAGGATTCGCTAATGAAATTTCTATACAAAGTTTAAGATGGTTGTTGACTTGACAGAATGGCTGAGAGGCGCGCCTTCTCAACTTGAATAATTATCCTTTAGAATGTTGCTAGGTACGGTCGAGGCTGTTGCGTGTGAAATGCAGTGAAGTGTACTGTTGTGGAGGAAATATGGGGCTCGCAATAGCTGTAGCGCACAATACTGTAAGCTGCGATGACTTCTGTCTGCGCCGCTCGCTGCTGACAAATAAGATAACTCTCGTTGTATCTGGACTGACTTCGCCAATCAAACTCTCCCTATGCCTTGATGAAGTCAAGGATTCCTATTCGCCCCTAGTCTATTGGCATGGTACACCGGTCAGATAACCAGTCCACCGTGATGCCACTCAAAATTCGCTCACAGGAGTTTAACTATAACTCTCTCCATTCACACCCCACAATAAGTGTGTCGGCCAACACAGTGAACAACGCTTAATCGTAAGGTCTGGCGTGGAGAGGCGCTGTTCCGTTGTCGCTCTTGGAGTGAGGAACAAGTCTCTCCTCAGTACTTCACTGGGAGAGCACCTCTGTCGAGAGCGAATCGAGGTGCTACTCTATATTGAGTAGCACCTCGATTCGCTCTCGACAGAGGTGCTCTCCCAGTGAAGTACTGAGGAGAGACTTGTTCCTCGCTCCAAGAGCGACAACGGAACAGCGCCTCTCCACGCCAGACGTGAAGGGGTATATCTTTCTGTCTCTTCCATTATTCCTTCAGCTCAAGGCGTCAGAAATATCGTCTGCCAATCAGCATTGCTCTTCTAACAATGGAGAATGACGTTTCGTTCAAGTGACCAATCTGGAAACCTGTAGCATTGGCGTTTGGCGTTTGCTGTCTCCCTGTGAAAATCTCTGAAACTGCGTGCTATGTGTAAAGAATGCGTAGGCTGGCCGCTCCCACACAATGTAGCGGAATTTGCTTTTTTAAGCCGAACACAGGGTCATTCCCCCTTTTCACTCGGTCCCACGCTGTCCGCTACATGGGCGGTCACCAGCCGACATAGGCTGGTTCGTCCTCTGAAGGGACCGGCGTCCCGTTGTGCGGTTTCTCTCCTGAACTAAAAGCTTCTGTGACCATCATGTCTGGAATGTATGTGTGTACACCAGCCTCGAGTATTTCAACCACGGTGCACTTGCTTTTTAATTGCATTTCGTTTACATGAATTCATACAACATTGACTTTATCTCATCGAGTTTGGGTTCGAATGAAGTGTCTTGGTGTGCGGAATATGATTGTGAGGGCACAATATGTAAGCAATGAAGGTCAGGAGACGACAATGTCTTAGAGTTGGCCAAGTTTAACTTATCTGCATATAAAGTATATTTAGAGACACAATGTGCATCTTGTCTTATAGGTTATAATCGTCTTAGAATGGGCATCTTAAATCATGAATTATCATTTGACTGGATGTATGTTTATTTGCTATTACATTCGCCAGTTTAGTGTATACTTCTGTGTAAAACCCTAATTTTTATTTATGTTAACGTCCAGTAGAATAACTTCTTTGCGTGCCCAGGCTGAATCATGAACGTTGAAAACCTCCTTTTTTTCAAAAGTCGCACTGAGACACTGCCTGACTACCATTCACTAATGTCATCAAAAACCGATAGAGGTGTGCTCTTCGTGTTCGTATTACATTTCCCTAATGTCATCTGTTTTGGGCAGCAGGAGTTTACAGAGTAATGTGACATACATCTTAAATCATCGATTCAGTTCTTGAACTCTGACAATGAAAATCTGGGGACATCCGACAAGAAACTGTTTCGGATCTTTGAACCCATCATGACTGTGCCTCAGTCATTACTTATAGTTGCATAAAGTACTATTTTACTTGATCACAAGCTGAAGACGATGATGATGATGATAATGATGATGATGATGATGATGATGATGCTAGATCAGGTGGACCGTATATTCTCTAATATTAAATGGGGAATCACAATCTTGCTGTAGATTAGATTTGATGTGTGCAGCATAGTGCGTTCTGTCTACTAGTTTGCTAAAAAAATTATGTTGCCAGTCCACCCCACGCATCCAATATAATTTTAGCTTAATAGTCCACCTTCATCATCATAATCTCATTTTTCATAAGAACTAAAAATTCATCTCATCTGTCTGTCTTATTCTCCTATCCGAATAGTTCTCCCAATCCATCTAGCGGCTGAGAAATAAGTCTAAACATCTTTTCCAGTACAGTGTCAGCAGCTTTAGGTTGCATTTTAGAAGCGACGCCAGTTTCAACATCTGAGTTTTAAGTCTTATTTTTCGTTCAGTTCAATTGAAAGATATATTGATAACTGCAGAAACAGGCAAGCTGGGATCTGTTGAGATAGGTTTCTGTTAGGACTTACCTCCGACTAGAGAAACGTCCAGGATTCCTCTCTAGAAGCAAAGTAAGATGTACTGCTTTAAATAAAAGCGTAGCTGGTTAATACGAATTTTTTAATTGATGTTTATTTACGTTATCACAAGAGGTGGGTGATGGTCTACTCATAAAAAAAGAAGTAGAGTTGATTCCATCCCAGAAATTTCTTGTGCATCAGATGGAAGATTCCAAGAAAAAAGTATGGAGAGCATTCTTCTAAATTTGTTGTGAATCATGGTCTGTTAATATGCATTTTTGAAAAAAATTATTGTTGTGAAGCTTGAATTTTTAATTGCAAACCACAGGAAATCTTGGTGAGACAATGACTCAAATAACGAATTTGAAAAAAGTACTTTTGTGCATGACGATAAGCATAACAATACAAATGAGGCGTAGTATGAGCTATTTGACTCACTTGTTATGATTGTGAGCGAGCAAGAGTGTAAGACAGGTCAGTTGTCTCATACTATTCATTATACACAGCATCAATCCCTATTTTGCAGCACATAGTTGTTGAATGGCGTATAGCATCCTGGGATATGGAATTTTTCTCATTACTGCCCTAGTGGTATCCATTTTGTATGCTATTAGCGTGTTCTGAAAAATAATATTGCCCAGCCTCTAGTTCACGATAGTGACGCGTGCAGTTGTCTCATGTATTTGAGAGAAATAGTGTAAGCTATCTTTGTTAGGTGTTGTTTGGACGTTGAGCGAGTGACAGTTGCCTGTTTGCAACTAGGTAAGCCTTACTTTTTCTGCACCACGTAGTTGTTGATGAGTAATGAAATGATTCGTCGCCCACTGACTTTATGTTTCAGATCATAGCACGCTGCAGACGGCAGTAAAACTACTGGAGTAGGATGGTCGACATATTTCTGTTATCAGGGCTAAGCAGCACTTCAAGTGTTGCAAAAAGCGACACTGCTGGACAGTGGACGACTCGAAATGAGTGATCTGGAGTGGTTTACTCTAGCTGCCATCAGTGAAGTACGAAAGTGATTATGGTTTATGGTGTGTGGCTGTTCTTCGTAGTTAGGGCTTGGTCCTGTTATTGCACTTCATAAGACTCTAAATACATAAGGATATGGTGATATTTGACACAACTGTCTGTTACATGCAGGCAAGGTTTAGTTCGGAGGAAATGACTGTTTTATCGACACAATAACGCACCTTACTAAAAAGCAACTACTGTGAAATAATGATTTCTGCTCAATAATATTTCTGAAATGGACTGGACTGCCTCGAGACCGATTTGAAACCAATTCAACAAATGTGGAACGAGTTAGAATGCCAAATTCGCTCCAAAGCTAAGCATCCAACATTACTGGTTTCGGTTCTTACAGAAAAATGGGCTGCCATTTCCCCACAGACATTAAGACGTTTCATTGAAAGTCTTCACAGCAGATTAAAGGCCATCATAATGGCAGAGTATGGACACAAATTTTTGTACGTTACAATTTCGTTATGCTAGGACAATTTGCTATAACATGCTTCAGTCCAGAGCGATAGGCAATAATTTGTAACGAACAGAAGAGCATCGATTCTTGTCTAAGAATCTGTACGTTGCGTACTGGAATATTCCATTTGAGAGACGTCCCTCCAGAGAAGTTCAGTCATAAACAGTCCATCTCCTTGTTTATCTGGATCGAAAGTATGCTTTAGATTATGGGCGAGATAATATATTAGCTTTTTCAGAAAAATTAAAGATGTTTATTAAGTAATTGGCCAGATTTGTGTCTACACTGCATAGTGACAGATGCAGTTGCGATCAAGAACTTCCCCGCCTGCACGCAGTGTGTCGTCTGATCCACACACTGGGGCACCTTGCACACAGACTAGCAGTGCGTGTGACTCGCAGACAGGGCACTTGGCTTCTGCACAGCGCTGGGACAGGAAATTGTTCATGCGTGCGAACACTGCTGGACATGGTGTACGTTTGCAGTTAGATACTGGTTCTTCAGTTTCTTTGTTAAGTCGTAGCACATACGACTTGCTAGGCAGACGACAATCGAAAAGGTATGTGTTGATCCACTGTGGGCGTGGGACAGCGTCTGGTCAAATGTTTAACAAAGAATTTCTCCGAAAAGCTATGCAAATTGAGAAACTATTTTACTTTGTTTTGGCTACAAATTTCGGTAATTCATCACGCCATCTTCAGGCTCCGTATGCACCTACAATAAATTATCTAAATTGGCATACTGGTGTCATAATCTCAGTTGCAGTCAACTCTTCGAAGCAAGTACTTGAGAATTCGCGACATCCAGAAACAGATTTTGTATTGGAGCAGCAAGGTCCGTCTGCTTACTCTGTTTTTCTCGGCAACACACATGCATCCATAACAATGAAGCGCCAGAGAAACTGGTATACACATGAGTATTCAAATACAGAGATATGTCAAAGGGCAGAATACTACGCTGCGGTCGGCAATGCCTACAGAGGACAACCAGTGACTGGCGCAGTTGTTAGATCGGTTACTGCTGCTACAATGGCAGGTTATCAAGATTTAAGTGAGTTTGAACATCGTGTTATAGTCGGCGCACGAGCGGTGGGACACAGCATCTCCGAGGTAATGTTGAAGTGAGGATTCCATTTCACGCGTCTACCGTGAATATCAGGAATCCGGTAAAACATCAAATCTCCGACATCTCTGAAGCCAAAAAGAAATCCTGCAAGAACGGGACCAACAACGATTGAAGAGAATCGTTCAACGTGACAGAAGAGCAACCATTCCGCAAATTGCTGCAGATTTCAATGCTGAACCATCAGAAATGTCAGCGTACGAACAATTCAATGAAACAACATCGATATGGGCTTTCGGAGCCTAAGGCCCGCTCCTGTACCCTTCATGACTGCACGACACAAAGCTTCACGCTTCGCCTGACCCCGTCAACACCGACATTGGACTGTTGGTTCAAATGGCTCTTAGCACTATGTGACTTAGCTTCTGAGGTCATCAGTCGCCTAGAACTTAGAATTAAACCTAACTAACCTAAGGAAAGCACACACATCCATGCCCTAGGCAAGATTCGAACCTGCGACTGTAGCGGTCGCTCGCTTCCAGACTGTAGCTCCTAGAACCGCACGGCCACTCCGGTCGGCTTGGACTGTTGATGAATGGAAACATATTGCCTGGTCGGACGAGGCTCGTTTCAAATTGTATTGAGCGGATGGACGTGTACAGGTATAGAGACAACCTCATGACTCCATGAACCCTGCATGTTATCAGAGGACTATTCAGTCTGGTGGAGACATGTGCAGTTGGAGTGACATGGGACCCCTGATACGCCTAGATACGACTCTAACAGGTGACACGTACGTAAGCATCGAGTCTGATCATCTGCTAGCGTTCACATCCATTCTGCATTCTGACGGACTTGGGCAATTCCAGTAGAACAATGAGACACCCCACACGTCTAGAATTGCTGTAGAGTGGCTGCAGGGACACTCTTCTGTGTTCAAACACCTCCGCTGGCCACAAACTCCCCAGAGGTGAACATTATCGAGCAAGAAAGCTTTGAGGAGTAGGTGGAAGAAAAAAGTAGGTTCAGGCTACGTGAATATCGAAAACTCTTGAGTCCGAAACCCATCCTGTTCGACAGACTTATCACTTCTCAATTCCATCAATTTCATTACCAAAGGAATGTTGTGACTAGGAAACAGTTTGTGAAGAACAGAGACGGGTATTTGGTAGAATCTCATGTGTTCCCTTGAAAGAATAGAATTTATTCGTTAAGTGGATATGCAGTTCGCCGAAGGTAAGTACCTTTTTGACCCAAAAATCATTTGTAGTCAGGTGAAGAACGTTTCACATTATGTTCATCCGTATATGTACCCATATAAATAGTGCCCTGCTGCAAGCTATGAAAGTCAGTTAAATTCGTTCTAGCATTCTCATCTCATTGCTTCTGTTACGAGACATTTCGGTCTTATGGTGTTTACCCCTAACGGTGTACGTCAGCATATCTGTGTCGCTGTGTCTGCTGACAGTAACCTGCTTATATTCATATCATGGCAACCACGACCACAAAATTAAAACCTGAAAGTTATTCGTGTCATACATTTTCCATGAAGAAGCTCGATGAAAACCTCCACTATTCACATTAAGTCAAGTCAACAGTACTTCACTATAGTTTGTAGTATCAAATACATTGGTACAAGAACAAGTGAGGAAACTGGTACTCAGATAAAGTTATGTCAACAAACAAGCCGTAGAGTAGAGAAAGATAGAAGACAGAATATCATGTCAGCGAATGGATGTTCCTTAAGTTAATAGTGGATGAGAGTTTCAATAATAACTGTTTCTCAGTAAATGTCTAGAAAAACAAACAAGCCAAACAACTTAATGTGGTTGTCAAGAAAGGAAACTTGAATCCCGTCAGATGTTACGGACTCGTTGTGTCACGACTGTGTTCCACGTGCAAAAAGAACATCAATGAACATTAAAAATACAATTATGGAAGAATAGCAAGTAGTTCAAGCAAACTTACTGTGCTTGTGCAGTGTACTAGAAGAATACGTGAATGTATCTCTAGGTGATTCAGGGATATGCAAATTGTGACATGTAGAAGAGACAGCTGTAACCTCTAACACCAACATTGGTTCAAAATCGGCAGGGTATCGATTTCAACTGAGTTTCGATGACAGATACAGGTATGTCAGTAGTGTAGCAGCGGGCGGATACGAGCCCTAATACCTCTGACATCAGCATTGTCAGATTACATCTGACACAGTTGTGTTTATCAAATTCAAGGTCACTCCTGGGCAAGGGACGGGACATGAGTCGTGGGGAGGGGACGGTAGGGGAGGTCAGCCCACAGTGCCATCATGTTCTTGGTCAATAGTCTCTGGACTCCACTGCACTTGGTCAAAAGGACCCATTCGGTTGTGGTTCCCTTATGTACTAATAAATATAAAAGACTGAGAAATGACAGTTCTTCTTCTTAGTGTTTTAGCCTCTACTTCTCGTATGCTCGACTGACAATACAGTTTTGTTGAGCGAAGAAGAGCTTAACAATTGCATTCACTGTTAAAATCCATCAGAGACCTCTAAGAGGACCGTTACCTGAGTAATTGGTAGCAACCCTTTTAATTTTTCAAATGTGGTTTGACCTTCTGCTGTCCATTCGAACTCCAGACACTTATTCAGCTAATTAATGAGTGGTCAGGGCATAATAGCAAAACTCAATGTGAACTTACTATATTAATTTGCTTATCTTGAAAAGGGCTCAAACACCTTAGTCATATGCAGTGCTTGGAAAACTTCACACAGCTCGCACTAAACTCAGGTATGTTCTCCATACTCGATAATTATATGTTCCAAGTAATTCACTTGCTTCAATGCAAAATGGCACATTTCTATGCTTAGGATGAGGCATGGTGAATTTAACCTTTTAAAAACTGTCTTCAACCATTGAACATGTTGCTTTATATCCTCAGCAAATACAATATCATCAAGGTACGCTACACACTGCAGTGGTTTTAATCTCCTCAAAACTTCATGCAAAAATCTTCGAAACATGATTGGCCAGTTTTCTCCAATACTGGGAATGATCCCAAGGAACTGCAAAAGCAGTTTTTGATCGGTCCTTCTGTACTTACTGATTAAATCCATGTGGAGCAATATTTATATTATGCCGAGTTCTCCAGGTTTTTCGCAGTATTGGGTACTGGATATTCGTCAGTAGCCATACGCGCATTGAAGATACCTGTTATCACAGGAAAAGCGATATTTCATTTTCTATGTTAAGACATCTTAGCCACACTTACGACTGATGAGGTCCTATAGACATGTGCAATTCTCAGTGACTACTGATTACTAACACTTCCATTTCTGACCATATGTGGAGAGGGCGGGGATAACCTGTATGGCTCATGATACAAAGCCCCCCCCCCGCCCCGCATCCACTCACCCCCTCCCCCCCCCCCCCACACACACACACACACACAACCTCTGAATCTTTCCACTCCTACCTAGAAAGTAAACATTGCTGATCCTTGTGACTCTAAATAATTATCGCCACACCACATAATCTATAATGTGGAGGTTCTAATTGTCTCTAGACTCGCCACAAACGTAGTTCCTGTCTAACATGCCAATCGAAACACATCGCATCTACATTGTCTCTTGCAGTATCAAATATTACTAGGAGTACCGTTTGGTGGTTTTTAAGTTACCATTGCCATCAGTTGGTTATTTGTACTTCATCTCTTACCATTATACCCCTTACTTCTACAGTCACATTCCAGGTGTTCCAATTTCTCACATTTCTTACACAATGGCTGGTCATACTCCCTTTGAATGTGACCTGAAGGTACAAGGCGACAGAAGCTGACATCAGTAGAGGACACATTCCTCCTGTAGAGGACCTTCATCGCTATACCTATTTCCTCCAATAAATGAGGTACAAGTATAGAATCACGCAGGTCCTTTGGAAATTCGGCACCCAACTTCCTTGCTACATTATGTGCAGTCCTCATGAGAATACCTCTTTTGGTCTATGTACTGCTCCATATAGAATGATTCCATTTGCCTCAATATTATGTCTGATATTAAAATTGATCTTCCACATTATATCTACAAAATTTTCGACAGAGTTATCCTTCGCCTTTTGTGATACGACACAATTGTTCACGATAAAATCTAACGCTATCCTGTTTCTTAGAATGTTGTACCAGAACCTTGTTGAGTTTGTTAAACTTAGTTTCGTAAGACCTCATGACAACGCAACTTGCTGATTTGTAACAACTGCTCATCTGTCCACAATCCTGGCCTTGCAGCCGCTGACAGATTACCTACAAATGGCAGCGCTTCCTCTCCTCCCTCGCCAGAGAAAGAATTAATTAGTCCCGTGATAATTGAATCTAAACGGGAGCAGTCAAAAGGACAAGATTATATCATTCTTCATATCACTTAACGCTTTATTCATTTCCATATTATTTTCTCTCATATGAGCTACCTACTGCTACAAGAACTGATCTACTTTCAAACTGACTGGGTTCCTGGCTCAACCAATGTGTGGTTTTTATACAATAAGGAAAATACATAACGGTAGATGAAAATAATAAATACATACTAGAAGAAAAAAATACATGGTCAATCGTAACAGTCTAACACTACCTGTAAGGCTTGCGTCAGATCATAAGCCACTTGGAACCAAGTTTCAGCCTGACACTGTGACCGGTGCTGATTATGTACAGGAATCCCGGTGACCTAACAGCCCACACTGTGCACACCACGCTGGACATCTGCCACCTCAGTGGTCCTCCCCAGTATTGTCCCAAAACTGATTCACTTCTATGTGCAACTCTGGCATACTATATGCTACACTTAAATTCCAGTGCCAGTTGAGGCGTTTTACCATTTATCGTTCCAATGCAATACGACAATGGTAAGGAACAGTCTCTGGACTGACGCTACTATAGTGATGACGATGTATGTTGCGGCTGTCAACACAGAATAAATACAATTTGTTCCTTCTTTATGTGGTCGCCAGAAAATACTTCTGTCATCAGTTGTGATAGCAGCTCCAGTACATTTCACGCCACTTGCAGTTGTGCACGAGGATGGCGCTTAAATCAGGTATCCCACTCCCTGTTTTAGTGGCTGTGAGCGTTGCTTACCTGGTTGGAAGATTTGAACCCAGTTGAATGTCCACTGATAATAATTGTTTCCATTTTAAAGCCTGCTAAGAGATTTGTAATAAATACTACTCAAAGGTAGTATAAGAGAAACATACAAGCCACAAAAATGTAGTGAGCTGGTGAAGGAAGTAAGGTCGAGTCGTATCAGATGTTAGAAACTCATTGTATCGTGACTATATTTTAAGTATGAAAAATATACTGCAGAACATTAAAAACTAGGTAACACAAAGCACAGTAAATAATTTACTTCTGTTTATAGTGCATTAGTATGTATACACTATGGCAGAGAAACAATTAAATTTCTCAATTGAAGACATACAAGTTGCAGAATGATATCAGAATGGCGCTTGTACTTAGGTACCCCACTACTGATGGTGAGTGTCGTTTAGACAGCAAAAGAGTTGGAGCCAAGTGGACGCCAGTTAATACGCCAGAGAAGTGTGAAAAAAGATTAATTTATTTACTCTATTGGTTATACCAGTTGTGTTGTTACCATTGGCAGCGAGTGTCAGACGTCAGCCCAGAGTTCTGCCAACTCAGCAATCAGCCTTCACAAACCAACCAGTTTACAGCAGTGGTAGGCCGAGGTGAGGTGCCATGGAGTCAGTACTTGAGCAGGTGGAGAAGTGCAAAGTTTGGCTGCCAGCCTAGTTTCAGACTCCCATGGAGGGAGGAGGTGCAGGCACAATGCTGTCAGTGCACTGAGGTAGCCATGTGTGGGGGCGGCACAACAGCAGCCTGCAGAACTAGTGTGCCTGCACAAGACAGCAGCCCAGTGTGCATATAGCAGGGATGCAATGACTCGTCAGCTGGTCATGCCAAGGTGCGTTGACTGGACTACCAGCTGGGTGTTGTGGAGTCAGCAGCAGTCAGTCAGTGAGTGGTCCCTGGTTGAAGGCACCAGTTCGACTCTCTGCAACATCAGGCCGGTAACAGCCAGTGGAGCCACATCTAGAACTGGCAGCTAGATGAACCATATCAGGACAGTGAGTGACATGGAGCATTTTTCGAAATCTTCTGGCAGTGGCTCCTACTGCCTGGCTAAAATGTGCAGCATTAATGGAGGTTTTACCCACGAACGGTATTTGAGCCAGTGTATTTTATCACTTAGGTCACAGAATAGTCAGGTGTTGGACCAGGAGGTGTAGTAACCTCAGTCAGCATAACTACAGCCTGGCTTCTTTCCTTTTGCTGTCTCAGCGGTGTTCGGCTCTGATGGAGGCGGTGAGCCGTATATGTGGGGTAAGGCGTGGGTGGCGATTTTTGCTGTGTCAGCCCAGGCCACCCAGAGCTTCTTGCCAAAGACGCCTAGGCGGCCTCCTCTCTCCTGCCACCCTCAGCCATCTTGTGTCAAGTAATGTTGGGTACTGACATTAACTTTACTACACGAAATATTGAGAAATCGTCAGACATCGAAAGTGTGACGTTTAGAACACCGAGTTTCCACCTCTGACGGCAACAATGGCCCTAGACGCGCATGGTATTGAGTCGTAATGGAGGTGCATCACAGGTATGGGTATGTTATTGTGCTTCTACTCTGTCATGGACTCCATTACCATAGTGGTTAGTGATAATGGCATGCCAGTCTGCCAATAACTTCTTACCAGATAATTTCACTGGATGATGCATCCGCAGGACATGCTGAACTAGGGAAGTGTTGAATATCAAGAGCATCAAGGAAGGTCATGACAGATTTAGCAGCCTGCGACTTTGTAGTGTCTTTTTTAGATACGATATCATGGTGCCACTGGCCTGAGCAGATACATAACTATTGTTCTTTTTCACTATGCAAACCAGAAGTGATTGAGTAGTAAGCCCAGTCACATCCTCCACCAACACGCCACGCGCTGTGTGTATATTACGATATTATGTTGACTTCGGAGCCTTCCATACACGGATACGTCTCTCGTTACACTAAATGTAGGAGAGAGACTCGTCTGAAAAGCTGCCGTGGTACAACTCTTGTGTCCATTGTTGTTATACTTCTGCTGGCGTAGCTCTCTGTGCTGCTTACTATGCTGCAATCCCATGATACTCCAGATTTGGTCGCATATACATACTGGCCTTGCTGCAAACAAGCCCATTTCCTGACTCAAGGTAAGTGATGTTACTGTACGATGCTGTAGGGCCGAGCGAGTCCACTTGGACTCCAGTCGTGTGGAGCCATTGAAACCTTGTGTGGTGCTGAGTAGAGACCTCCTGAACCTGTCAATTTGATATTTATGTGGCAATCGTGGAATGCCAATCAATGGTCAAACAAGATTGTGGAAAGATAAACTGCAGACCCGATAGGTCACGATACTGCTGCAGTCTAATTCCAAAAAGTGTTGGTAGACAATCCTCCTTCTTATACGACTTACAGCATCCAAGATTCAAGTGCTTCTTACGAATAAGAAACCTGCTGCGTAACCATTCCTTGTATACAAAATGTAGATGGCGTTACTTATACCTACTCTGTGTGGTTGTGCTGCAGTGATAATCATTTGCATAACCAATCACGTAGTACAAGTACTCTTCATTGCAATTGATGATTTGTTGCATGGCACCTTCGTGTTCATGTTGTTCTAGTTTTAATGTCCTGCCATGTACAAACGTTTCTTATGTATTAAATTTAAAGGCACGTGGATGCCGTTATTGTTTGTCTGAAAGACACCAACCTTGTTACCCAGAAGACGCAGAGGCTGTGTGCACAGGTTCGGTTGCGGGAAGCTTATTCCGCCCTCCTAGTCACCTGTGCTCGCTGACATAATGCGTAAACGCTGGCAACAGAGAGTTACGCACGTGTAGACTGTGAAACAATACTTGGACGATTAGAACTATATCTGTAGTGCATATTCGTAAAGAATAAGAAAGTGGAAATTAAAGCATGGAGTATGAATTGGTCTGAAACAGACGTGGCGATCGTAGGCGGCCATTTGTTTACAAGCGACAGCCATTTTAATACCTACAGTCACTACAGACTTTTCCCAGTCCCGAATAAAAAAAGTTAGCCATCAATGTAATGAAAGCAAATTCAGAATTATACCAAAAATGTGTCATGTAGATCCTCTTAACTTCACAATGTATTTGTTAGTGAAAGACGACCCATTAGCCATATTTCTGCAAATCATTTTAGTAAATGCAATATTCAACCTTCCTTGAGTATTCGATACTAATGGTCAATTATTTAATAAACTGCGAGTGGCTGAGTTCAGAAAAAGATCACGATACAAACAAAACTGCTTACGGCATTATGGACGTACAGAAGAGCACGACAGTACCCATTTTTGTGTACAGGCTATTTGTCGTTAACTGATTGGCGGAGCAGCCAGAATTTGTTTTTGCATAATAAGACTGCAACGCACAGAGATATATTCATATGAACCCAGTAACAGATTTATTAGTTAGACAATCTTGACAAGGGTTGTTACGTGGCAAGCGTGTAAATAAAGTAATAACTGAATTTAAAAGCTCTATTAATACTGGTGGTTCTTTTAAACATCTGTAAATAAATCTACTGCCTGAATTATTAGTTAGACAATCGTGACAGGAATTGCTCAGTGACAAGCATCTAAAAATATTGAGTATCTTACCAGCTGAATTAATACTCACGCTTGTTGCCCAGAGAAAGCAATATGTTAATTTTACTAAGTTAGTCTGATAAACATACAGGTGACTAAACACGTGAACTTAAAGCTTCATCTCTGGAAAGTTACTAAATCATGCTTTGGTGTAAATAGGTAAATACTTGTGGAACAATCGGTGCAAAACAAATATTTGTGTTACAGTATTAGACCAGTGACTATACATGATAATAACAAGTTCGTCTAAGGGGCCATCCTTCACAAAAGGGACAGAGACATTTGTTTTGTAAATACGAGGGTAAGTCATTTATTACCCACAATTTAGATAATTTTTTGTTTATTTTGGCAGTATTGTCGTTTTACGTTGATGAGGCATGCTTTGTTTATTCGTTGTTGTATCTTTGCAGTTTTCAAGCTGCTAGGTTAGTTTCATTATCGGTGACATGCTGTTAATCATGGCTGCTCCGCTGTGTATTTGCACCAAAGAAGAGCAGCGTTCAGTGAACCGATTTTTGTGGTCGAAAGTCGTATCAGGGGCCGAAATTCATCGAAGACTTCCGGTACAATTCACGAACAGTGTTTTGTCACAACGAAGTGTCTACGAATGGACTGAAAAATTCCGAAATGGTAGCACGGGTACTACGTACGGTGAAGGAGCCGGACGACCGTTTACCGCCACAAATTAAGAAACCATTGAGCGTTGAAGTGAAATGATTCTCTTGGACAGACGATTAACTATTGACGAAGTGACACATCGTCTGCAAATTAGTCACGATTCTGCCTACGAAATCAATGACGACGGACTTGGGTTTCATAAAGTTTGTGCAAGATGGGTCGCAAAACAATTCATGCAGTTGCATAAACAAACGTGCTTGGACATCTGCAAAAAACATTTGGATCGCTATGGTGAAGAAGGGGACAAGTTCTTAGTCAGGACATTACTGGTGGCGAAACATGGATCCATCATTACGAGCCGGAGAGTAAACGGCAGAGTGTGGGGTGGAAACATCCAAATTCGTCATGCAAGAATAAGTTCAAGACCCCACAGTTCCTAGGAACACTAATGCTTACGGTTTTTTGGCACGCCCAACGTTCAGTACTGGAACATTATATATGGAAAGGGGCATAACAATAAAAAGTTACGTTATAGTGAGATGTTTACCGCCAGGCTAAAGCCCGCAATTCGAAGCAACCGCCGAGAATTGCTGTCAAAACTGTTGTGTTGTTGCACGACAATGCCCGTCCGCATACTGCTACCCACACTGCTGAAACGCTCCAGAAAGTCAAATTTGAAGTACTGGACCATCCTCCACATAGTGCCGATTCTGCCCCTTCGGACTATCACTTGTTTGGTCAACTCAAACATTCATTAAGGGGCCGTCGATTTGCCTCGGACGAAGCAGTGAAAGAAGCAGTGCATTCCTGGCTCGCAGCTCAACCGGGAATATTCTTTTATGAGGGCATCAGGAATCTTGTACAACGATAGACCAAGTGCGTTGAAACGCAAGAAGGCTACGTCGAAAAATGATGTTCTTGTAAGTTTCCTATTTGAATACAATAAAATTATATAACTACTTTGCGGATAATAATAGACTTACCCTCTTATAACCGCCTTACAGTGCAGCAAGAAAAGGCGGGGTTGTTTACAAAATAAATATATCTGAAAATACAAGGGCTGTCGAGAAAGTAAGTTACGATCGGTCGCGAAATGGAAACGACTATGAAAATCAGATAAAGCTTTGCAAAGATGTGTTGGGCAGTGTCTCTAGTATGACTCTAGGCAGAATTATGTCGCTCTTTTCATTCCTGAGCTCTTAGTGAGTGCGTAAAGATATTATAGAAAATAGTGTCTCCCGCCAAGTACGAGCACCTGGTGAGAATTTTCCCCTGAAGCTATGCAACCAACATTGCATAACTGTCGTGCGGTTTCTTCTTCAAGACAATTCTCAGCCTCATTCTGCAGGGGCAATGAAGATGTTCCTGCATCGTTCCAATTTGAAATGTTTGGTTACCCGCAATACAACCCGTAATTGTCTCCCACTGAGTTTCACCTCTGCTCAAACGAACCGCTGGCTATGAAGACAACATTTTGGCACAGACAACGAGCTTTAGGCCAGCGTAGAGAATTGGCGGAAAGCATTGGCGGCTGCCTTCTATGATAAGGGTATTGGAAAGTTGGTACAACACTACGACGAATGTCTGAGTCAGAACGGCAACTACGTAGAGAAGTAGCTGAAAGGTGTAGCTAACTGTTACAAATGAAACATTTCTGATTTTCACTGTGATTTTCATTTCGCGAACAATCGTAACTTACTTTCTGGACAGCCCTCGTACATACATCTAACTACGAGAATAATATCCATTTCAATATGTGATGATCATAAGCATTCAGAAATGAGAAAATTATGTTCTGCATCTGACTGTAATAATATAATAATAATAGTAATAATGACAATAATAATTTCTCTATTACTTGGTCTACCAGCTCAAAGAAAAGTGGAAGCATTGATGCATTGTTAACTGTTTCCACAGGCATCGACTGACTTCACAGGATAATCATACAAGTAAATTAGGCTTCACTTGGTTGTAAATCGCCGAAGTTACCATAAGGAGGCTCAAAATAACAAGAAATATACACATCGCTTTACTACTGAGAAAGGATGTAATATAACGAGGAGCCCACAAAAACATTAAATCAGTCTTTCAAAGGTTACTGGATAGTGATGAGTTGTTGCCATAATTCCAGAAAAATCACCCATGTTGGCGAAATTATTTAACCAGCTCATAAAGATGTGAGAACTTAAGGGACTCGACAACCGGCAACGAAAACGCATAGTTGGAAGTAAGTCATGTTACCAAGAAAACGAGTAAATTATTCAGCCTCTCGCATAAATCAGCAGTGGAAAACAATAAGAAAATCTACTCCCATGATTTATTTATGTTAGTTGTTCTGGACAATCACATGAGATAATGTCAAACGTGAAACAAATTGGAAATATATGTGATTCCCAACTGTACCGAATAAAAGCGTCAGGAGCTGACTAACGAACTCCAGTGCCAGACAATGCAAGGAAGCCATCCTCCACCTCGCTGTGACTTGCTGTTAAAGAGAGCGTACATTCCTAGAACAGCCAACAAATTACTTTGTCTTACGTGTACCCCGCGAAAGAACCGTGAATACAAAATTGCAACGACTCGCGTCCAATCGGTGACTTTCCAGCTATCGATCTAAGCTCGAACCATTCGTGGCTGGACCAGGAATAGTGGGAAGTGACAGCGGCACACAAAATAGTCCCCACCACGCACGTCAAGGTGGACTGCGGAGTATACATGTGGAAAAACTTTTCACAGAACATCATGACAAAAGATATCGTCTGCAAGTGAGAGGTTGCTCTCTTTTCCATATGAATGAGGTACGTTTTACTAGATAAAAATTGTGCCGAAAAAAATCGAATGGATACTCTCATCCACGTGGTCACCTAGTGGAAAACCACTCAGAGAATGTTTGAGTCTCAGACGCATATTAAATGGTACGTAAACGTTCTCGAAGAGGGCTACTGGAATCAGGAAACTAGTTATGGAGGCCAGCCAAAATATCTGCTGCAATACTTTTCGCGCAAAATGCACCACTACATCTCACCGAAGATAACTGCACACGAGACAATCGAGGTCAGCTTCCCTCACCTCCAGACCCTACAACCTGTCGCCAAACTCTTAACACAGCTCCACTGAACACGTCTTGCGCGCCACGCTAACTCTCGACACATATAGACAATTTTCACAAGTACACGAAAAGTCAGCGAAATTCCTGAGCTGATGCTCCAATTGGAAGTTCATGGATGACTGTTGAAGGTCACTGATACTCGCCGAAAGCATTTTATTTATGAAAACTGCAGAACTTCTGTACCAAGGTTAACTGTGCCATGTCAGTCAATAGCAACAAAATGTCTTTCTTCTGAAAAGTTATTCTTCGTGGTGGCTGAACAACTCGTAACTAGATATCAAGTATAAAACGCAATTATCGTGATATTTTGTCTATATTTCTGCAGGTCGCTTGAAGGAAAATAATTACATTGTTAATGTCACTCTAAAGTGCCGTATTAAGCAAAATATATCAACAGAGCTGTTACCAGTTGTGTATCAGAATCTTTGCAGATGGGTGTCGCACGTTAACCGACAATTTCATTCAGTGCCTGGTCATCTGTGTGTAGGGAACTACAGTTGAAACTGGTTGCAGTACTGATTATCACTGATCATCTTTAAGACACAGCACAGTTTTTATAAGATGGACTGCCTTTGAGAGCTGCATTAAATCAGACCACTTGCTAAGAGCCATTACAGCCACCCATCAACGAAAGAAAATAAAATAACGTGAGGAAGTAATTATGCAACACATTTAAATAAAGAGAATCACTGACAATCCGCTCATGACGCAGCAAACAGTGATTAAAACTGCCCGCAGCTCGTGGTCTAGGGGGAGAAGATAGTGGCGCATTGAGCGACCAGGTCGTAGTTAACTTCCGCCTGTGCCGCAGCGCCGCTTGTGTCGAAGCTACTCAGTCTTGTTTGTGTATCCGCCGGAGTCACATCGTAGTTGCGTAGCGCAGTTTGTTGTCGCTTTCCTCTTGGTGGCGATGTTTTCTGCCCGCGCCATGGTGTCTGTCGAGCCTCCTAAATTTGTTCCTGGTCGAGCTAATGTTCGTTTCAGTTTTGACAAGAGTGCGCGTCGTGTTTAACCTGGTTCCTTACAATTTCACGATTGATTGGCCGATGTTATCCCTGTTACGCCAGCTTACTTTGTGAAGTTTTATGATCCCGTTCAAGCAGAATGGTTTCTCTCTCGGGTTGTTTCTAAAGTGTTCTTTACACATCGCAATGGTTCCGTTACTCAAGTCATCCTTGAAAATGCGCCACTCGAGTATACTCCCGTTAGAACTTATAGCCTTCCTCCTGAAGTGGACGATTCATTTCTCAAAACAGCGTTGCTTCCGTTTGGAGTAATCCGGCATATCCGATGGGAACGCTGGTCAGCACAACATCGCTTCCAGTGTTATAATGGTATCCGGACTGTGGAAACGTGCGTTAGAAAATATTCCTTCCCACTTAACTGTTTGTAATTATCGAATCCATGTTACGTATGCAGGGCAAGAAGGAACACGTTTTCTGTGTAACGAATGCTGCCATCTCAGATCTGATTGTTGGCGCCGTGCTACTGATCTGACGTAGTCTTATCAAAAACGTCTTCCTTTAACGTTAGCAGACATAGTATCTTCGCAGTCTACTGTCAGTCAATCTCCAGCTTTAAGCGATGTAGGGGCGACATTACCCCCTGCTCCTCGTGAATTTCCACTGTTACGGTGCGTCCCAGAGGGGATGACGGCTCCTGCAGCGCAAGTCAAACGCCGCACACACGGCAAAACGACCACTTTAAATTCAAATATGTTAAATAATATGTGCA
The DNA here is from genome assembly GCF_023864345.2 of Schistocerca serialis cubense. Taxonomy (NCBI): domain Eukaryota; kingdom Metazoa; phylum Arthropoda; class Insecta; order Orthoptera; family Acrididae; genus Schistocerca; species Schistocerca serialis. The sequence goes on along the minus strand of NC_064641.1, from coordinate 964,002,577 downwards.
TGTATACTTAGAAAGGCTTCTGACCTTAGGGTTGATGTGTATTCAGGCTTGACAAGATTCTGAAAGTACCTACCAACCTAAAAGGTGATTTATAGGTAACTAAAAATGAAAAAGTAGAATGAAAATCAAATTAGTATATTTTACTCAAAGTTTAAGACAGTAAGAGAGTTAGTATCCCTCATCATAATCATCCATTGTTCCGTCGTCGTCGTCGTCATCATCATCGTCATCATCATCATCATCATCCATTGTTTCTTCGTCACCATTATCTTCAAGCATTTTCACAACAGGTTCTTCTAACATTAACATTACCTCTTTAGGAAAGGGTTTTCTTTTTTAAATGTGTCTCCTCCTCTTGGACGCAATGATAGGACCTGAAGCTATTAGCATCCAGTGGACAATATCCGTTTTATGTATTAGTAGGTTTTGCACAGATGCACTCATTTTGTACCACTTGTAAGTTGCTAAACAGATTTTTGCTGATTCAAAGCAATAATTTTTAAAATTACTGTAATTAACATTAAATCCCCAAGACAAAACGCTTAGGATGTTCGCAAATCTTTGTATAATTTCGGGCTCTGCAAAAAATTTTCTTGCAGTATTCCCGTTATTGGAGTTACCTCCTCCTTGCATGGACTGCTCTACCACTAATCCCATTTCACGATAGAATTTAGTGGTTATTTCTTCTTTTCTTCTTTTCATATTTTCTTTGGCTTCTTTATCTCTTCCTTGCCACTGCTTCAGTTCCAATTTATATGATAAATGTAACAAGTACTCGTAACATCTAAGGTATGAGTGTAAAACAGATACCCCGAATTTACAAGAACTAGTCGTAGAATATTGTTTTCTTTGGGTGTTGCCTTGCACACATTACACGCTTGTGTTGACGAAATGTCTGTGAGCACATTACACGTTTTTCCGTCCATCACTGTACATACAGCACGATGTTTAGATGTGTATGATTTATCCCCAAGGTTCGCCTCAGTAGGCTTCAAACTTGATATTTGTTCCTCAGTTGCTTCGTAATGAAGTTTTGCTGATTCCTTTCTCTCCTATTCAATCTGCAGGCGAATGATGCTATTATATATCGACGAAGAAGGGCTCGGGTATTGTCAGAAAATCTGTTTACCATTCGTTATGACCTCTGACACTTGCAATGGAACTATAGTACATAGAATTATGTTTGTATCTCCATAGAGTGAGTTGTTGGCAACACATTGTTTGTAAATGGAATGTCCACGACTACAATCAAGGCCCCACTTGTAGATGAATTAAATCTCTGAGTTTGAAGTGTGATCGTGGTGTAACAAAAGTACATCCTGCTATACATGAGCAAGACTTTTGACTGTTTGACCCAAAATACTTTGAACTGCAATTTCCACTTGGGTCTCCGTAATTGTAATTTTACTCGGGTAACATTGCTTCCTTGTTTGTGCTATGACATTATAAGATGGGTAAATGTTCGCGCCTCGAGATTTGCCTCTTTTTGCCAATGAATATAATCTTCTTTTCCCATGTCAGAGTCAATAATGAGCGCTAAAGCTTCTTCGGGTGAATAAGGCTTCATAACCGAATACGATGGCTTTTCGTGAATGTTCAAAAATGGTTCAAATGGCTCTGAGCACTATGGGACTCAACTGCTGATGTCATTAGTCCCCTAGAACTTAGACCTAGTTAAACCTAACTAACCTAAGGACATCACAAACATCCATGCCCGAGGCAGGATTCGAACCTGCGACCGTAGCGGTCTTGCGGTTCCAGACTGCAGCGCCTTTAACCGCACGGCCACTTCGCCGGCCTTTCGTGAATGTGTTTCATGCGTTTGTATCCGCGAGGGCTTGTTATTAGGGCTAAGTTTACAACTTGTGCAGCTGTTCTTTTTCCACTCTTATTAAGGCTGCTTTGAGCAGCAGTACACAAAAGCTCTGGGGTTGACTCAGTAATAATTGGTTGCACTATTCTTCGTTTTGATCGTTGAGAGCTTTCTTCAAAAGATTTTGCACGTCTTCCTCTGGGTTTTTTCTCGTGTGAATCTTCGTTTGTGGTTGTGGTCACCGCGCGGGATTAGCCGAGCGGTGTAGGGCGCTACAGTCATGGACTGTGCGGCTGGTCCCGGCGGAGGTTCGAGTCCTCCCTCGGGCATGGGTGTGTGTGTTTGTCCTTTGGATAATTTAGGTTAAGTAGTGTGTAAGCTTAGGGACTGATGACCTTCGCAGTTAAGTCCCATAAGATTTCACACACATTTGAACTTTTTTTTTTTTTTTTTTTTTTGACGTGGGTAATAGATGTTGTTTTTTGATGATGAAGAGGTGTTATCTGGTAATGCTATCACCTGTTTCAACGTCATTTCAGTGGCTAGCCATTTGCCTTGCGCAAATAATGTGATCTACTGTGGACGTTCCAGCGTAATTGACGAAAGTAGTTGAACTATTATCGAAGTGGATTACACTGTTGTTTAGAGGTGCAATGGGGAAATCACCGTTTTTGTTGTTTCCTTCGCCAACAACAGTGGATCTATCATTAAGCTCTCCTGTGATGATTTCTGGGCCATGTATAGAAATGTAATCCGAGGTATATTTGTAGATCCTAGAGGAGGGTACACATACAGTTGCGAAGAAGATTGGTTTCCTATGTTTTCGTACTTTTTACGACAGTAGATTGTTAAGTGTTCAGTATTTTCCGTAAATCAAGTCTTATGGCTGCCAGTTGTTTTGTATGAAATAAGATGACTCTTCCTTGTGAACATCTTCCTCTGCCTGGTTTGGGGTTGTTTAACTCGTGGCATACGTAATTCAGAAGACTTATGTCTTTGCTAATGCATTTGGTTTCAGTAATTCCAATAAATGTAATGTTTTCTTCCAGAATCAATTTTTCTAAGAGCTCATCTTTAGCACAGAAACCATTGGCGTGGACAAAGCATATAGTATCACTGTCTTTTCTGAAAGTGAATGTGAAAAGTAACCAAATTTGTAGAGTGTAGACTTGGGCAGATGTGTCTGAGCCGTTGCAGATGTAGATGTGTATGCTGCTCCACAACTGCATTAATTTTCATGCACACATATAAAAAAAAAGTTTTGCATGAACTCGGTTCCGAGAGTTCCGGAACCTGCACAGAAAATTGGTATAGAGGTCAATATAAACATCATTTCCGCCCTTTTTATTGCTCATTAAAACCATACATTGCATGTTGTACCACCATACAGTGAGACCTTCAGATGTGGTGGTTCAGACGGCTGTATGCATCGGTACCTCTAATACTCAGTAGCACGACCTCTTGCATTGATGCATGCCTGTATTCGTCGTGGCATACTATCCACAAGTTCATCAAGGCACTGTTGGTCTAGATTGTTCCACACCTCAACCGCGATTCGGCGCAGATCCCTCCGAGTGTTTGCTGAGTCACGTCGTCCATAAACAGCCCTTTTCAATCTATTCCAGTCATGTTCGATTATGTTCATGTCTGGAGAACATGCTGGCCACTCTAGTCGAGTGACGTTATCCTGAAGGAAATCATTCACAAGACGGGCACGATGGGGTTTCGAATTGTTGTCCGTGAAGACGTATGCTAGTCAATATCCTGCCGATATGGTTACACTGTCGGTCGGAGGATGGAATTCACGTACCGTACAGCCGTTACGGCGCCTTCCATGTGCACCAGCGGCGTACGTCGGCCGCACAGAATGCCGCTCCAAAACAGTAGGGATCCTCCACCTTGCGGCACTCGCTGGGCAGTGTGCGCCCAAACACGTCTCCGACAATTGTCTGATTGAAAGCATATACGGCACTCATCGGTGAAGAGAACGTGATGCCAATCCTGAGCAATCCATTTGGTATATTGTTGGGACCATTTGTACCACGCTGCATGGTATCGTGGTTGCAAAAATGGCCCTTCCCATGGACGTCGGGAGTGAAGTTGCGCATCATGCAGTCTATTGCGCAGAGTTTGAGTCATAACACGTTGTCCTGTGGCTGCACTAAAACCATTATTCAACATGGTGGCGTTGCTGTCAGGGTTCCTCCGAGCCATAATCCGTAGGTAACGGCCATCCACTGCAGTAGTAGCCCGTGGGCGGCCTCAACGAGGCATGTCATGGACAGTTCCTGTCTCTCTGTATCTCCTCAATGTCCGAACATCACTTTGACTCACTCCGAGACGCCAGGACACTTCCCTTGTTGAGAGTCCTTCCTGTAATTATGCGGACGCAATCGAACCGCGGTATTGACCGTCTAGTTATGGCTAAACTACAGACAACACGAACCGTGTACCTCCTTCCTGGTGGAATGACAGGACTACCAGGCGCTGAAAATGCATGGTTGTTTACGTCTTTGGGCTGGTTTAGTGACATCTCAGAACAGTCAAAGGGACTGTGCCTGTGATACAGTATCCACAGTCAGCGTCTCTCTTCAGGAATTCTAGAAACTGGTGTGATGCAAAACTTTTTTTGATCTTTGTACTTTCGCAGAAACTTTCTGGAAATCGTTTCTATCGTTTCAGTAATGAGGGATCTACGTTCCGGAAAAATGTTGAGTGGTGAATGCACGCAGAAAGTGTTCAGTTTGTGAACATTCAGTACAGGGTAAGGTGGTTCATCAGTGCACTTGAACTTATCTGTTCTGTCAGTGGAGATGGATTGGTCCTGCCATTTTGAGCAATTTGGATCGTTAGCGAAGTGAGTATCATTGCAATTGCTGCACTCAGGTTTTTACAATAAAATTTGCACTGAAAATCAGCTGAGATCCACTGCATTTCCCACATTTGGATTCGTTGCGACATTTTTCAAAGCTGTGCTGAAAAGTGTTACATTCTTTGAATTGTTTGGGTTGCGCAGGTAGTGGATTGGATGGTTGAAACTTATGCATCCTGAAATGCTATGAAAGCAGTTTCTCTATGGTTTCCTTGTAATCATAGATGACACGTAATTTTTTGCTGGGTCGTTTGGTGAGTCGTGAGTAGATGCGGGCTGCTTTTTTTGAATGGGTGTCCCCGCATCTTTAGTTCCTCTTCGACTTCCTGACTGGTGACGTCGTGATCGACACTAGTAGTGACGCCACTTCGGAAGGGTCCACGTGGTTTCCAGTCAGGTTGCGGTTTACTGCGTGAGTTCGTTGAGTTGATTGTCGCTTCCAGTCTGGTGCCAGTTGTTTTCTTGAGTTTCATTTCGAAGTCAGTTTGGTAAGTGCTGAGTCTGACGTGGTTCCTTCTAAAACTCGTGTCAGTCACAAATTATGCTAGGTTGAATTGTTTTAATGAAGGTGTGAAAAGACTTAGTAGTTTCCTTGGGGTCCAGATTTTTAATGATAAGAATTCCAGGTTGAATGTTCACATCAAACTTCAGAATGATTTGTTTGACAATGAGTAGCTGGCTGATGGTCGGACTGAGAATGTTGAGATTGCTGAGATTGTTGAGGGTCGGTTGATGACTCTTGAGATTGGCCTGTGTGGTTGTGGCAGATCTGTTGTTTTTTGTCAGGTTTCTTCTTTGGCGTGTACAACGTTGATTCTGCATGGTGGAGATGGGGTGACTCAGTAGCCTGCAAAACCTGCTCGCATTTTCAATTTCTGGCCTTAAACTCTGTGCCTTAGCGTTAGTACACGAAGGCTGACTGTCCTTGGGATAGGGCAGTGGCCTGCAGTAACTGTAACTATTCTTCCCTAGGTCTAGCACATCAACTGTAACGCGCTACGGTGCTTCTAGAACCACTCCCTCACACTAGTGGCCCTGTAACAAGGGCACATTATCTTGTTGAAAAACGCCACTGCCATCAGGAACCGTGATCGCCATGAAGTGGTGTACCTTGCCTGCAGCCAGTGTACTTTTTGGTCATCATGGTGTCTTTTACGAGCTCTACTGTACCCATGGATGCTGATGTGAATGTTCCCCAGAGAAAAATATAGCCGCTGCGAGCTCGTCTCCTCCTGCAGTACAGGTGTCAAGGAGCTGTTCTACTGGAAGACGAAGGATTCGCACCGTTCCATCGGCATGATGAAGTTATCGCTATTCATCAGATCACGTATAGCTGTGCCACTGCACTAACGGTCAGTGCTGATGGTAGCATTTCCATTTCAGCCGTAGTTGGCACGAGCGTGGGTCATGAGCTGCAGAGGCCCATTGTTAGGAGTGTTCAATGCACTGCGTGTTCAGACATGCTTGCAATCTGCCCAGCATTAAAGACTTATGTCAGTTCCGCCAGAGTTCGCCACCTGTCCTGTTTTACCTGTCTGCCCAGCTTATGATGTCCGACATCTGTATGAGGGGTGGCCGCCCAACACAACAACGTCTGCACGTGGTCTCTCCCTGGGCCCACCACCTGCTGTAAATATTCATCACAGAGCTCCTCCAACACCTGCCAAGTCGTGTAGTTTCCGAAATGCTTATGCCCTAACCTCTGGGCCACCACAATCTGCCCTCAGTCAAACTCGGTAGATAGCTTACTTACGTGATTGACCTATGTGCCACATCATGCACCATATGTGTCTCACCAATTGTAGGTCCCTGCTTATTACCTATTGTAGGTTTCTTCCCCTGGTTGGTTGTCGAGAAGTGCAGTATCCTTTTCAACATTCCTTTAAATGGCGTTATGCGACAGACGTGTACAACAGACGTTTTTGTGGGGAACAGTAATTTCACGTTGACCAGTGAGGTCGTTTCTACAATCTAGTAAGATCCATAGTACTTAATTGAAAATTTCTTTATATGAGTCTCTGATATATAGGGATTTCTAACAATTGGCCACTGTCCCACGCAGTAATAAGACAGCTTGTCAATGCCTCTATTCATCTCTTCCTGTCGTTCTAGCACCTTCGTCTTTGCCTTCTGCACATTCCTACAAACTTCCCTTATCCTGCCTTAATTTAGGAGACAGGACGTTAAAAGCGGTGCCTAATCTTTCTAGATGATATTAGAAATGATAAGAAATCTTGTAATAGACTAACTGAATACGGAAGGCTTTTTCGGTCTAGCATTTTCGTCGTATGCGCCTATTAAAATGTTCCCAACTCGATAACCCTAATACTCATTACCACGTATTCAGAATAAGGCATTGCACTTTCTTCACATAGAGGGGAATTTTAGTCATGACCCCTCTCTTGCTCTAAGAGTGAAAATTCCAAATTACGCTATTAGCGGAACCGCAAGGGCAATGCCCGTATCGGATGTCCATAAACCAACCCCGCGATAACATGAAAAGATCCAAAATCCTTCCGACCATACTCAGACCGCGGACATAATGCATTTATTAATTAATTACCTTGCTAATCATAATGATTTTACAGGGGACTTGCAAACTATTCCCAGGTGAGGGGGTAAATTTCAAGTGAATGAAGTAAACTTAAATTGATACTAGTATTGCATCTTTATTAACAAAAGATGAGAAACAGGATGTTTTACAAGTACAAAAAGTGAACCTCGTTATTCTTACTCGCTCTGATGGCGTAAGAACATGGCCCTATGAAACGGGGGGTCGGCGGCTTGAAGTGAGGGAGATGGTCCAGCATGACGAGGAAAGAAAGGGATGGCGGGCAAGGAAGCGAGGAATATGACTATTGTGATTGAACGTTACGTTACTTTTTAACGACAGAATGAAGTTACCTCCATACTATCGCTGCTATTGTAAACTAAACAGAACAAGTGCTGAGTATTTGGATAAGAAGTCGCCAAAGTGGCCTCCCGCCGTGAATCAAGTAAGTCTCATCAATGTCTATGATAACTTTCGCCTGAGCGAGGGGGGTCAGAGTGTGAACCTTTGAAACGGAATCAACAGAATGAAAGGGCAGCCGCTCGCCACATGGCCACAATCTAGCACGAAAACTAAGCCCGTTTCACAAAGGTTACAATTAAAAGAATCTTAATTCAACGCTCATACCACAAAGAAACGGAGAAGAAAAGCCCTAATACGAACAAGAACCCATTTCGCACGGTTAACGACGCAGGTTGGGTGCAAAACAAAAAATGATAAAGAAATCCTTAAATTTGGGGACATAACATTGGAAAAAATAATTACGTGTGTGCTTCAATGAGAAATTTTCTAACTTTCTCACGATATTGTAACCAATGAAGCTGGAGTTCACAAAGAACACTCATGGTTACCGATACCTGACCTCGCCGTCGAACCTCCAGCCATGAGCAGCAGCAGACCAGCACTGACCGACGACTCCTTGTCTCCAGAGGGCACTGGGGGTGTCAGGTAGCGAGCACTGGCGCCCTCCTACACTGGCCAGTCAGGGGGCCCAGTGAGTGAGAAGAGAAATTTCAGAGTTGATACGACAGCTTGAGAGACTAAGAAGAACAACAACATTGGTCATCACCTAGCGCTCAAACTGGTCCCACGTGCTCCCCATAGAACAACGATCGAGGAGGGAAATGTGGCGGCATCGTGGCTACAGTGAAGCTGCTGAACTGACTGCACAAATAAAGGAAAATGCCCTGCACCCGTCCTCTCTCACTAATCAGCGTGATACACTATGTGATCGAAAGTATCCGGACCCCTAGCTGAAAATGACTTACGAGTTTGTGGCGCCCTCCATCCGTAATGCTGGAACTCGATTTGGTGGTGGCTAGCCGTTAGCCTTTAAGACAGCTTCCACTCTCGCAGCCATACGTTCAGCTAGGTGCTGGAAGTTTTCTTGGGGAATGGCAGCCCATTCTTCACGGAGGGTCGCACTGAGGAGAGGTATCGATATCTGTCGGTGAGGCCTGGCCCGAAGCCGGTGTTACAAAACATCCCAGTGGTGTTCTGTAGGATTCAGGTCAGGACTTTGTGCAGGCCAGTGCATTACAGGGATGTTATTGTTGTGTAACCACTCCGCTACAGGCCTTGCGTTATGAACAGGTGCTCGTTCGTGTTGAAAGATGTAATCGCCATCCCCGAATTGCTCTTCAACAGTGGGAAGCAAGAAGGTGCTTAAAACATCATTGAGGCCTGTGCTGTGATAGTGCCACGCAAAACAAGAAAGTGTGCATGCCCCCTCCATGAAAAAACCGACCACACAATAACACCTCCGCCTCCGAATTTTAATGTTGACACTACACACGCTGGCAGATAACGTTCACCGGACATTCGTTGTACCCACACCCCACCATCGGGTCGCCACAGTGTATACCGTGATTCGTCACTCCACACAACGTTTTTCCATTGTTCAATCGTCCAATGTATACACTCCTTACACCAAGCGAGGCGGTGTTTGGCAATTACCGGCGTGAGGTGTGGCTTATGAGCAGCCGCTCGACCATGAAATCCAAGTTTTCCCACCTCCCACCTAACTGTCGTACTACTTGCAGTGAATCTTGATGCAGTTTGGAATTCGTGAGTGATGGTCTGCATAGATATCTGCCTGTTCCACATTGCGACCGTCTTCAACTGTCGGGAGTCTCTGTCGGACAACAGACGAGGTCGGGCGGTACGCTTTTGTGCTGTACGTATCCCTTCACTTTTCCACTTTTCAGATCAGAAACAGTGGACCTACGGATATTTAGGAGTTTGGGGATCTCGCGTACAGATTTATGACACAAGTGACACCCAATCACCTGACCGCGTCCGACGTCCGTGAGTTCTGCGGAGCGCCCCATTCTGCTCTCTCACGATGTCTGATGACTATTGAGGTTGCTGATATGCAGTACCTGGCAGTAGGTGGCAGCACAATGCACCTAATATGAAAAACGTATATTTTTATGGGGTGTCCGAATACTTTTGATCGCATAATGTTTTAACATAAAAACTCATCTAGCCATATAGGCTTTCACCTAGTATTAGAAGGGAGTGATTGAATGTACTTTCGTTACAAAAAGAAAATATGTAAATAAGTAAAATACGAGGGCTATCCACAAAGTATATTACGTTTTGGAATTAAAAATAAATAAAGTATTGGAAATTTTTTTTATTATATACAGATGAAAGCCACACTTAAATACTACTTTTCTACATAGTTGCCATTTAAATTAAGAAACTTATCGTAGCGATGGACGAGCTTGCAAATTCCTTCGTCGTAAAATTCGGCCGCCTGCGCCTTCAACCACGTGGTTACCTCTTCTTGAAGCTGTGCGTCGTCATCAAAACGCTGCATAGCCAACCACTTCTTCATTGCTGGGAATAAGTGGAAGTCGCTCGGTGCCAGGTCGGGACTGTACGGTGGATGAGGAAACAACTCCCACTTAAAAGATTCGAGAACTTGATGAGTGGCATTTGCATCGTGTGCCCGGGCGTTGTCGTGAATCAGCAAGATCTTTGAGCCCAATTTTCCCCTGCGCTTGTTTTGTATTGCTCTTGTGAGGTTGTGCAGAGTTTGGCAATACCTTTGAGAGTTTATTGTAGTGCCTCTTTCCAGGAAATCCACAAAAATCACACCTTTTCTGTCCCAAAAGACAGTCGCCATCGCCTTCCTTGCCGACATTGTCTGCATGCATTTCTTGGGTTTTTGGGGGGAATTTGTGTGCCCACACTGCGTTGACTGCAATTTTGTCTCGCAGTTCACATTCTTAACCCATGTTTCGTCACCAGTAACGATGCGATCGAGTAATGAGTCGCCATCTTTCGCGTAAGCATCCAAAAACGTTAACGCTGCAGCCATTCGCTGATTTTTGTGAATCTCTGTCAAGATTTTTGGTATCCATCTTGCACAAAACTTGTGGTAACCAAGGTTTTCGGTAATGATTTCGTGCAACAAACTTCGTGAAATCTGTGGAAAACTCATAGAGAGTTCCGTTATTGTGAAATTACGGTTTTCACGGACCGCGGCATCGACTTTTTCGACAAGTTCGGCAGTCACTATGCAGGGTCTTCCATTTCGCTCTTCGTCGTGAACTTTAGTTCGGCCATTTTTAAATTTTATGACCCATTGACGCACTCCACCTTCAGTGATTATGTTGTCCCCATACACTTCACAAAGCTGCCGATAGGTTTCTATCAGTGTACAGTTTTTTGCAGTCAGAAACCTTATTACAACACGCACTTCACACTTCGCGGCATTTTCAATTAACGCTGACATTTCAAACTGTCACGGTAACTCAACGGAGTACAGCACGAACCTTCTACTAGCATGGCAGGATGCCGACTGAGCGGTGGAATGCCATGACACCAAGATGGCCACGATAGCCCCGCTCCTAACGGACACAAACGAAAACGTAATGTACTTTGTGGATAGACCTCGTATATATGGCGTGCATAGTAAATGAGATTGAAGTCCATGTCTTTCAACGTCAAAGCGAGATGGGACCCTCCTACTGTACGTCACCTCAAATGGCGACAAGTCCATTTCGGTATGGACCTTCGAATTGTAGGCGCACAGGACGTATGGAACGTAGATGTTCCAGTCATCGTCCCTGGAGTGAACGCAATAAATTAACATGTTTGCAGTTGTCTTGTGCACGCATTCGGTTCTCCCGTTGGTCTGCATACAAAGAGACTCGTCTGTAACTGCCGAATTCGTAGCACTTGGCATAGTCGTTTCTTTAAATCTGAGGCATATATGGTACTCTGATCTTTAACTATGGTATGGGGTACTCCAAACGTCAGTACCCCACTGTTTAATAACGCCTGTGCCACGGTACTCGCCAGTTAGTCTGGCATCGATACGATGGCCAAAACTCGAGATAAATGATCGACGATCGTGATAAAATACCTATTCCCTGCAGGTGTTGTATTAAATGGCCCTGAGGATATGCGTCCCCAACATAGAAAACGCTCTGGACCCATCTGGTAGTCTCTGAAATGGAACTTCGCGATGCCAAATGTCGGCCCTTTGCACGCGTGGCACACAGTTCTTAACATCTATCCGTCGCACGTAGCTCTCCAATACCTGATAACAAATGCTCATAAGCTTGCTGCGAAACGTCCTTCTTAAAAGCAACCGAAACCACCACAGGCGGTCTACATATCGTCTTCCTAGACAATAGGCCAACGTGGTTGTAAAAAGTGCGGCCGTGACTGAGATATGTGGCACTCCTTATCTTTTGCCTGTGCCCCCTTCCAACTTTCCATGCCCCTCCCTAACGTCCTCAACAACGCTAATCTACCTCTAAATGCATCTATGTCTGCGTGTGATCTCGCTGGCTTATTAATTACATTGGACATGAATTCACCGAGCTTAATTGTCCACAAAATTAATATGCTAGACGCATCTTTGAAACCAAGCAACCATTTAAATAAGGCGTAGTCTGTCGTGACCTTAAGCTTCCTACCATACAGGTAGAATCGAAAATACATAATACCTAATATGACCACCAGCATCTCATTTTTAGTCACTGAGTAGCTACGCTGTTTCTGCACAATTTGATAGAGTTACCTCCCTTATACCAATGCTATCCACACTAACCAGAACCATCCATTACCCGTGAATGTCACTCACAAGTGCATAACTCCAGCGGGCTAAACAATGTGATCCATCTAACCCTTTGCTGATTAACAGAGGCTCAATCACATTATGTGTCTCTACGAATCAGTATCGTCTGAAAGCCGCACTATCTCCCCAATACCTGCTGGTATTTTGCCCTGCTATTCAATCTATACTGAAAACGTACACAGTTCATTTGGCGTCGCCCCATGATAAGTGAACCGTGCGCCATTGCCGTAGTTGCAATTGTTTCTCCCAACTGAAACAAAGTTCCACTGAATTGTACATTGTGTTGCCAAAGATCAATCTTTGTCAAGAAAGTGTAGCGCAAGAATCACTGAATAACCTTCACCTATACACAGCAATACCTCCATGCGTTCCTTGGACTTGGTTTCCTCAACTTCAGTACTGCTGTACCCAATGAGTTCACAATTTTATCGCCAATATCTCCTCTTCCCAATAAGGTGCGGATTGATAACGGACACAAGCGCTCTTGTGTCTATCAACAATCTGTTCTTGCCACTCACCAAACTTATTAAGCAGCATTTCATCTGTGAACCAACTTGTGCCATGTTACGGTCTATATTGATTGCCTTCCAATGGCTGAACCACTCTCGTACGTGTTTAACAGATGCTTCCCTTGCCAGTTCTCACCATCTTTTCCACCTCTACAGTCAGATGCCTGATGACCCACTCCGCCAGGGAACACTATGGTTGTCTACATTGCTTCCCTATAAGCCCCTCCTGACAGCATACATAACTCCAGATTTCAGAAGCGAACACTCAGTGGTCCACTCTTTCTTTCTTTTTTTTTTTTTTTTTTTTTTTTGCAATATCCGACTGATCTGTACGTGTTGTGATTTTAAAAGTTCGTGGTAAGTCCTCCAGATACCCCATTAATACCTCCGCGACATCTCTGCTGGTATATCACGCAGAAAAACGTCAACTGCTCTATTTCTGCCTCATGCAATGACACCGTATTAGCTTCCACACTGTGGCACCGCGCATATATCTTTGCACTCAGTTTATGGACTCTATTAGAGAACGCATCCACCGACTCGTTGCTCTACATTGATAAAGTCCTTAGTCTCCCTGTTAAAACCGTCCACTAGTTTGCTTTTGGTTCCACTGGCACAGTCCAGCGGCCACTTCTGAAACGGCTGTGCTTTGCTCAAGGGTTCGTGGTGTACAACGTGTGCTTTGGCGTCCCTGCCAAACGCAGATTCATCTGAACTCCCGTGCTCTGCGGCAGCACACCTGATCTCTTTAATAAAAATTGTCACGTCCTCTGTGGTCTTGTCACAGAAGGAATTAATTAAGGTGACCACTGCCGGGTCGTTTTGGACAGGAAGCACTCTGAATTTGTATCTTTTTTCGTGCAATTGCGGCTGAATCTGACTCGCTTTCGCAGCTTCTAACTCACGATTAATTTCGTATTTTCTCTGCCTTTCATGCTCCAGTTGTTCTCTTAACACGTGCACTCGCTGAGTTAAAGTACCAGCTGCTTTCATGTATTTCTACCGTTTGGAGTACTCTACGTCTACCTTGATTAAACTGTTCCAAAAAAATAAAATAAAACACGCAGGAACTCCCATTTAAGCACATTACACGAAAAATTGAAACGCAAATTAATTCTTCCGGCTAATCATCACCCATCTACGCTCAGCAGAGATACTAGCCAGATGATGAATTCACCCACACACAGAACAACCAAAATGGAAAATATTGAAATAAACGATATCGGAATTGAAAAACAACTGCTATCACTTAGTAGCGGAAAAGCATCCGGACCAGACGAGATTCCCTTAAGATTCTACAGTGATTATGCTAAAGAACTTGCCCCCTTTCTATCAGCAATTTATCGTAGATCGCTGGAAGAACGTAAAGTACCTAGCGACTGGAAGAAAGCGCAGGTCGTTCCCATTTTCAAGAAGGGTCATAAATCAGATGCGAATAATTATAGGCCTATTTCGCTTACGTCAATCTGTTGTAGAATAATGGAACATGTTTTGTGTTCTCGTATTATGACGTTCTTAGATAATACAAATCTCCTTCATCATAACCAACATGGATTCCGCAAACAGAGATCATGTGAAACTCAGCTCGCCCTATTTGCCCAAGAAATTCACAGTGCCGTAGACACTGGCGAGCAGATTGATGCCGTATTCCTGGACTTCAGGAAGGCATTTGATACGGTTCCGCACTTACGTTTAGTGAAAAAAATACGAGCTTACTGAATATCGGACCAGGTTTGTGATTGGATTCAGGATTTCCTAGAAGAAAGAATACAACATGTCATTCTTAACGGTTCAAAATCTGCAGATGTAGAGGTAATTTCGGGAGTACCGCAGGGAAGCGTGATAGGACCTTTATTGTTTACAATATACATAAATGACTTAGTTGACAACATCGGTAGCTCCGTGAGGCTATTTGCAGATGACACGGTTGTCTACAAGAAAGTAACAACATCAGAAGACTCGTACGTACTCCAGGAGGACCTGCAGAGGATTAATGCATGGTGCGACAGCTGGCAGCTTTCCCTAAACGTAGATAAATGTAATATAATGCGCATACATAGGGGCAGAAATCCATTCCAGTACGATTATGCCATAGGTGGTAAATCATTGGAAGCGGTAACGACCGTAAAATACTTAGGAGTTACTATCCGGAGCGATCTGAAGTGGAATGATCACATAAGACAAATAGTGGGAAAAGCAGGCGCCAGGTTGAGATTCATAGGAAGAATTCTAAGAAAATGTGACTCATCGACGAAAGAAGTAGCTTACAAAACGCTTGTTCGTCCGATTCTTGAGTATTGCTCATCAGTATGGGACCCTTACCAGGTTGGATTAATAGAAGAGATAGACATGATCCAGCGAAAACCAGCGCGATTCGTCATGGGGACATTTAGTCAGCGCGAGAGCGTTACGGAGATGCTGAACAAGTTCCAGTGGCGGACACTTCAAGAAAGGCGTTACGCAATACGGAGAGGTTTATTATCGAAATTACGAGAGAGCACATTCCGGGAAGAGATGGGCAACATATTACTACCGCCCACATATATCTCGCGTAATGATCACAACGAAAAGATCCGAGAAATTAGAGCAAATACGGAGACTTACAAGCAGTCGTTCTTCCCACGCACAATTCGTGAATGGAACAGGGAAGGGGGGATCAGATAGTGGTACAATAAGTACCCTCCGCCACACACCGTAAGGTGGCTCGCGGAGTATAGATGTAGATGTAGATGTAGATGCTACAGCACTGGTACACGACAGTTCCAGCCCAGACAAATTACAGAATAAACACCTAAACGGCACTACATTATCATGTTCACCATTACCCCTAAACGAATGTAAGTAAATGGGTTCCTGTGGGTTCACAAAAGTAACTCTAAACATTTCATACTGTAGCTGACAACATTAATTCTGACACCAAGTGCTATCGCCCAATGCAACGCAGAAAAAAAACTATACCCACTGAACGACATTGTGCTGAACTGATACCACCGAACCTACATGAAGTGCCACTGCCTCACTCACCACTCACTAAACCTCGCTCTCCCCAAACCATAGTGTTTTACATCGAGAAACACTTTCTGACATTACTTGTTACGTTGCTAAGCAAAACGACCAATCTGACAACAAATTCTTACGATCCCTTGGTCTCAGAGGGTTGAATGTACCAGGATGACTGAGAGATATGTTTTGGTAGGGAAGGGTGAATCGGACCAGCCCGTGCAAACATGCATAGATAAGTTTGGCACTGACCTTTATTCCGCCGAAGAATACATAGTGCCTATGTTGATTCAGACGACGGCGACTTGACGTTCATAAGTCTTTCAGCGCAAACACGAACGCCGGAGTCTGCTGTTACGGCACCTGACGCTCCGCCCCCTTGACGTAAAGGCTCCTGTCCTCGCCGGGGCGGTATGGCCGGTAACGCGTGTCGGCTGACACGAACCACTGTGCCTGCCCTCCGGTGTACTCTCTCAAGTGCTGCTTATGGCCACCGTGCAGGGTGCGAAAGGGTAACAGCCAGCAGCCTTAGTCGTGGAAGAGGCACAGCACGTCCAGTCGCCCGCTCAGGGTGGTTGGGGACAGCCTAGGGACGGCGAGGCTGCGAGGCCGTGACCCAGCTCCATCCTTGCAGACGGCAGCTTGCAGCCCGCCGACGACGTCACATAGAGACTGGGGACTGGTGGCCACCTGCTCACAGCACCCATGCAGTGCCAAGTGCCCCCTCCCCCCTCCCCTCCTACCCACATACAGTTACACACTGTTGTGACTACAGGGTATAGGTTTTTCATGGCACACAACAGCCCTGTGTTGTGTCTGATTACTCTACACCTTGTCACCACATCAGTTGCTTATAATGCCTGCCGGGCCATGCTTCCTCACCTGCGAGTGGTGTCGCAAACCTGCCTAGCAGAACTGATTGCTTAATAAGGACCTTGCCCGTGTGCACTAGCCAAATATCTGTAGGCCTCTTAACTTCTACCTTCTAGCCACAGCTGTGCAAAATTTTCACGAATTCCGCAAATTGTGGCGCTGTAATAGCAGCAACATGCAGAGTACAAACCCGTCTTAACCGTATGCATTAACATACAAACTTCTGCATACACTGCATACAGTGGTACTAGACTAGTAACTTAGTCACGAAATTGTATGATATACACGAATATTAGTGGGCCTAGTAGTATGTGGCCTCTTCAGAGCTGTAAGCATACTAACTGCCTATGGATTTTTTGCACTGATATCTCTGTGTTTCCCTTAAGCCTTGTATACCTTAATACTTTCTCTTAACAGTATGTGCCATTAATATATTGAGATCCATCACTTACAAGATTGTCCCTGATGCACATGTTGTCTTAGCCTCATTTTACAAGCAGACACTACATATCTCTTTATAATCAGTATCGAATTAAAACAGTGCTTCTCTTATTAATGTTTGTTACTATGGTTTAGGTCGATATGGTTATTCGAAATAAAGTGAATTTTTCTGTTTCTTCTAAAATATTTACTAGACATATTTCCTCAGTTGGCAGTCATATTGAAAGGCGTCGTGCTATTGCTTGTGCATTTCTGTTGTTTTAGGTGTAAGGGAGATAAAGACAATTTCATGATTTTGAGATTTTAGATGATCTGTGAACTAAAAAGAAAAATGGTTCAAATGGCTCTGAGCATTATGGGACTTGACACCAGAGGTCATCAGTCCCCCAGAAGTTAGAACTACTTAAACCTAACCAACCTAAGGACGTCACACACATCCATGCCCAAGGCAAGATTCGAACCTGCGACCGTAACGGTCGCGCGCTTCCAGACTGAAGCGTCAACAACCGCTCTGCCACACCGGCCGGCGGTCTGTGAACACTTTCTTGGGACTTCATATCTATCCGTGGCATGTGTCCACACATCAACTTTTAAAAATCTTAAAGGCTAAATTTACAAGACTGTCTGAGGAAATGACAAATTCATGGTCGTACTGTGTTATGTATTGCGAAAAATATTCTAAGGTTGGTTTTTATGCAGTACAGTTGTAATCTGACATCAAATTTTTTCCAGTATGTTATGACAGTGCATAGACATTTCTAAAATAAAGTATTCTGGTTTATGTAAAGCTCTCTTATAGTTCCTTTTTATTAATGTATAGCGTATGAGTGTAAATATTTTGACTAAGATGTCATTGTAACCACATGAAGTTTGCTATTTCTTCTGTTTTTAGTTCAGGTATACTGTTTCCTTCGTTAAGTAAGTATTTTTTTCTCCATACAGGTTTTTAAATATGTCAACGGACATTATTTTGGGTGACAAGAGCAGTTGTTAATTATGCAGTCTGTGGTTGTCTGGTGTGTGTACTCAAGTCAACGTTTTGTAGTTTAGAGATTTAGAAAGTTTATTTTTTCTGTTTCCCTTGCTGAATACGAATTCAATAACCTTTGCTCTATACTTGTACATGTAATTAATTGCATATACAATAATGAGCCAGTGCTAATGTATGATGTGTTTGCAAATTATGTTCAATAACTTAATTAGATTTGTCAACTCGTCCACTGGTGTACAAGTTTGTTACCTCTAAGAAAATAACTGTTGGCCTGTCTTAATGTGATACCTGTAATGTGTTGTATCACAAGACTCGAACGCTTTATTGGACACTGATTTCTCAATACATAGTTCTAAGTGAAAATGTAATTGATCTTTTTCATGGTAAGAATGCAAGTTTAATCACGTTCTTTACTATTGGGTTGATAGGACTGTTTTCTTTATGAATTTTTGTTGGGTCTGCAGTTTATGTGGAGTTGGATTGCATTTTTCTTTTGTTAAATAGAAATACGGTTTTGGTTAGCAATAGTTTAATTAGGGTGTTTTCCATGTGGACTTGTTTCTTTTCACCCAGTCCGGTTTGTTCATGATAACTGCTATATTCCCTTTGTTATTATTAAATTATTTCCCTTTATAGTTCCTGATTTCTCTCAAGTGGTAGAAATATTTCCCATATTGAGGAAAAATATCGGATCAGATTAAACTTCCACTTTAACAAAAACTAATTTGAGAAAAAGCAAGAGAATACACGACCTAACATGATCACAAATTTATCTTTCTCTAGCTGAATCCCATACATTTACTCTATCAGGTATTAATATGTTTAAATGTGTCAGGGGAAAGAAAATATACATTGGAGTAGGCAGAAGGAATTTTCAAAACAATATTTGAACCACATCTGAATTTCACTGGCATGAAATTATCTTCATTTTCTCACAGTTAGAACAACAAGTTTGGTGACATTACATAATGGCTGCCCGTTCCACCCACCAGGGAAAAAGGATATATGATAAACATTTTACAAGAAGCTGGAATTTACATGTGTGTTACGAAACATCGAGACATTATTTTGAACGAACAGATGGAACTACAAAAAGAACCATTGAAGATTTCGTCAATGTTAATCTAAATGTTTAATTTTGAAATAGATTACTTTCTTCAGATAATGTTTTAACATTGGTGAAATTATCTACAGGTGAAATTCTGTAATCTGTTTTACAGTCAAAGTAATCATTATCTTTGGATATAAAACTCATTGCCACTGGAAACTACACAATAACCAAATTTATACACTGATTGCCACTGGCATATAAGAAGATAATTATAGAACTTACTTAAAAATGTCTTTGATATATACTACGAAGTCAGTTTATGTAACCTGGAGGAGAATACAGTCGTGTGTTAACTAACAAGAAACACTAATCACTCAACTTCAACCTATTTGGAAAAATATTTTGTCTTCTGTAATGCCAGTAACGCAAATGATGGAGAGCTGCGCTCCTTAGTATCCCACCAAAGAGTAAATAAAGATATACCCGACTGTTTATTCCAGCGAGCCCCAGTCAGTCACCAGCCCGGATGCCTTATACGTTTCGTAACCCAAAGCAAAATATCTTTTTGGCAGTTCAGTTTTTACAATCACCATCTAATAGTATTTACATAAAATAGTCCAAGAGACCTACCCATTTGTTAAATTTAAATGTAGCACAGTAGTTATGATACAACTGAAGGCCCCAAATTATTCTCTTCCCATAGAATCCAAGTTCTTACACGCCAAAAATTAGTTCCTTGCCTCACAAACATCGGAAATTTTTTTCTTCTAACTTTATTCCTGATTCTGTCCTGATCATGATTCCTTACCTGTAGCTGTCAGCAGTCCCCAAAATCAGCAACTTCCTTCATTACGCAAATAACTGTAATAACTGGATGAAAAATGGATGTAAAGAATCTGAACGCAATACTAAACTATTCTTACTTTTGAGTAATGCACGTACGCCGAAAGATGTTTAAGCAACATAAAAATCAAAGAATCGTAAGTGTAAATTGATGTAAAACCCTTTAAGGTCGGTAGGTTTATCGATTCCGATCTCAATCAGTTTCTACGTCTAACAAATGTTGTGGCTATGAAAAGCATTATAACAGTGATACTTGAGAATCAGGTACAATTCCATGAATTATGCCCCAAGGACATAAAACGGGAAAACTGGTAAATCCAGGTCCATTGATAATAGGTACTTTTTTTACCGCAAAATTCTCTTATTATCAAATGAAGAACATTTCTCATTAAGTCCGTCCTTATCTTTGTATACTCGTGAGATAAAATCCGGTCTCTGTCTGCATGATTGCTTGCTTTGTACGATAAAAGTTAGTTAAATTCGTACTATATTTCCACCTCGATGTTTCTGTCATCAAGCGTTTGGAACTTTCGACGTCCATCACTGTCAATACAACTCTAGAACTACTGTTTACTGATAACCAGTTGCTCCAGTTCAGATTCTGGTATTCACAAGCACAAAAATTCAATTTTGGTAGTAAACAGTGCGATAAAATTACCGCTAAAAAGGTGGACATAAAACCTCAAATTCTGACATTGACTGAAGCTAGCAGCACATAAATATGCAACACAACATCAACTGAACGGGCGTAATAGCACCAGGAAACTGGCACTGGGAAAAAGTTACGTCAGTACAAAACGTGTGGAGTAGAAAAAATTTTCAAAAAAGAAGATAGAATGTCGTGTAAAATAATGATGTTCCTTAATGTGACTGGCTGCTAACATTGTTAATAATAACTGATCATCAGTAAAGCTGTAACAGAAACAAGTAAGACACAATACCGTTATTATGTGGCGAATAATATTTGGTCTAATCTCGTTAAACAGTCAGAACTCACCGTGTCATAATTGTGTTTCAAGTACATAAAGTCCCACTTCTAACGTCCAGCTGTGTTGTTTTCTGATTTTTTAGACTTGGCTTCTCATCTAGGCCACAACCAAAACATTTGCTGCAATGGTCTTTTAATCTTCTTAGTATCATTTTCATAGATTGCAGATAGTATTTAAATATATGAGCCAAAATCCAAACAATATTCTCAACTCACCTTGGGTATCGTATAACGCTAGTACGTTTATTGCTTCCTCTTTGAGGTTGAATTATCACAATAGGGCTAAAGCTTGTCGAATTTATTGGCTGAAATTGTGCACCACATTACCTAGCATGTATTCCCAGAAAAATACCAAAGATTCTTCTAAGACCTGTCGCCCGTGTTCAAACTTAAAAGGTTCCACAGTAGATAAACTTCGTGAAATTATTCTATGTTCAGCTCACGCTAAGATTGTTCAACATGCAAATACTTGCAACTCCGAACACTCGCTAACTCGTGGAAATATTCTATGTTAAATCTGTCCAACTTGAGAGAATTATTACAACTTCAAAATGCATACAAATTCATGAAAATACCGTATACTACTCTGTGATTGTCCCATTTGCAAGAATTATTGAAAGTTCGAAAACCCGCTAACTCGCGACAATATTCTAAAACTACATGATCTGTTTATCAACAATTTTGAATTTGCGCTGATATGCTAAGCATCTGCTTCTAAAAGCATGTAGTACAATTCAGCCAATTTGCCGTTTGTTGCGTGCCCTCTTGCTGGACAAGATCCTGAAATTTGTAATGGCAGTTGTGTACATTTGTTTCTTCAGTGTTAAGTTACAAATTAGGCGAGTGGCAGTTATTCATCATTGAATATTATAGACTTAAGCACTAACCTCTTTCCCAAGAGCAGGTAGTTTCTTTGCCTTGGAAATTACGTCTAAGAATTGTTACTGCGCCTTCCTCGACAGTTGCGATCCCTTAAATGACTGGGGGGACAGGTATGTACGTTGCGTCTGCGAGAAACGCCGAAGAAAGTGTGGGCTATCTCTCAACCGTACGCTCGTGATGAGCAAGAAAGTGAGAAACATATGAATTGGTCTGAAATCGACATGGTGTAGGAGAGAAGTAATATCTTTTAAGGTGGCTGTTATTTTAATGGACATTGCTATTACTGTCAAATCAATACAGAAGGGTAAAAGCCAGTCGTTTCCTCTGCTCCAAAACGTCTTTGTTTGTGTACTTCAGTATTTCGTATTTTCTTAATCCTTTGCTGTCAATGTAATATTTTACCGTGTTTCATGCTATCAGAATTAATTATCTAATGATTACGTAGCACCACACATGCTGATACTCATGTCACGAGAGAAACACACATGGCAAGGAAACAGGTTGGGAGGTTTCAGTGCGTGCGATGAGAACCTCTTACTGGGTCACAGCGACGATTGTTACGACACTTATTTCGTTGTTATTTATTTGCTGGCTATTTTTACTCAGTTATTTTAGCTCTAAAATACAACATGCATTACATGTAAAAATTCTCATTTAACATGTAATGTATTAAGATACAGTGTAAAATGTATTCATTTTTGTATCCATCTTTATTACAGAACAGCGAAAGGTCTCCTGGCCACAGTTGCAGTGTGTCTATCCAAAGGCTTCCAGTGGTAATAAATATCGATTACCAACGTTTAATACAATTATTGACATATGTAAGTAGTATAAAATGCTAACACGTTATACTCATTAAGAAGGATATGAGTATTGTTACATTAAATGTTTAGCGCAGTAAGTCAAGCACTAACTCCTTTGTAAAGTAAAATTACTTGTAATGAAATTAAGTAGTTTACTTACTATGGATTGCTCCTCTGACACGCCATTTTTCAGATCAAAAACTTAGAAAGCACACTACGTGCTAACGTTCTACAGTACTCTCCCACCATTGCTACACCACAGTTACTATTTAGAATGCCGGCCGGAGTGGCCGTGCGGTTCTAGGCGCTACAGTCTGGAACCGCGAGACCGCCACGGTCGCAGGTTCGAATCCTGCTTCGGGCATGGATGTGCGTGATGTCCTTAGGTTAGTTAGGTTTAAGTAGTTCTAAGTTCTAGGGGACTGATGACCTCAGACGTTGAGTCCCATAGTGATCAGAGCCATTTGAACCAACTATTTAGAATTCTACATCACGCTGATCTTCATTGCTGTAGTTAGTAATTTAACATCTCGTTAATGCTGACCTATTTTAAAGTCACATTTTTTATATTTAAGCACTTAACTTTCTTGTGTATTTACTAAATCTCTTTATTTTGCAGAATAACATTACGACGTCAACGATTTGTCTGAAAATAAATATGTGTACTTGCCCTTTTTCTGTCTTGAGCTTTTAATGTGCCATGCTCTTGCGTGAACGTTATTGGCACTGATGAAATCTTCAGTTTCTATCTCTGTGGCTTCGTCGAAATTCTGCGACGTTTCGATGAATGCCACTTCCATCATCTTCTGGCGAAATGTCGAGGTTGTGTGGGTGTCTCATTTAGAGAATGTAACGTATTTAAGTGCAGATATTTTTATATGTGATACCTTAATATTTACGCTTATCACTGCCTTGGTTGTTTCCCTGCGTCGAACTGTCTTCTTGCAACCATGTCACGAATTTTCGACGTGATGTTTTCTGCATGGTCGTAAGTACACCGCTAAGCAGACAACGCCTTTCGTTATAGACTAACCGTTTGCCGACCACGTGTCCACACTTCAATCCCTGACCATCTTCCCAGGGGAGAATAGACATTAATGGATTGTTCTTGCCACACCTACTTGGAGGTACCATGCAACCTACAAATAGACGTCTTGTAACATCTATAATTTTTGATTTGCAAATGACATGAATACTGTTGTAATGTCGATCGACATGCCGTCCTCAGTCAACAGCACAAAAATCGGCACTTAACAGCCGTTACACCTTGTATATAAGTGTGAGGTGACCGACTTTCCTCAGGTCTGGCGTGTGGTCGGGGTTGTGGACCGCCGTTCGACTCTCGGTGCATTCAGTGCCCAGACTCGCAAGGAGTCAACTGCTGCTAGAACAGGGTCCCTTGCGGAACTCAGGTGACAGCTGTCGTCCCTGCTGACGAGATAATCATGGAGCCTTATCTCACTAAATTCTTTGATTATTCTCTCCCAAAATCCACTAGCTCGGCACAACAAATTCGCTTTCTCAAATGCCCGTCGTTGAGGCTGCGTTTTCCAGTACTGATTTGTCTGTATTTCCCAAATGTACGCATCTAGTGTTGTGGGATGCTGTGCTATGTTTGGCTGATCTATTGGGAGCCACACTCACAGGGAATGTCATATATACCCGGTATTCGCAAGTGTATATTGTCCTTTACTCAACCGAACACATTATTCGTTTCTCGTGCTGATCGGAAGGTGGCCCTGATGTTATCTTTTTTCGAAGATTCTTCCAGTTTTGACTTAGGCGAGGCTCTGTTCGTCTTTCTGTACCTCTGATTTCTTGATAGCTGTATCATTCGTTTTCTTCGATGCACGTCAGTCTGTTCTTCGCTCTACTTTTTTGGCAACATACAGTTCTATGGTGTTGCAGAGTACCTCTACACCGGCTGATGCTAGCTCGTTGCATGAAAGTACAGATCTGAGCGAGTCTTTTTCATGGATTGCATGTCCTAGTGTCTTCTTTCTTTTAGTGTTCAATCCTGACGTTGGTTTGCAGCAGAGCTCTATCCTGTCTGCCTTCCTCTTCATTTCCACGTGTGTCACATCCAGCGTCGTTCATGATCTGTTGCATGTATGATATCCTTGGTCGCCGCCGCCGATTCTTTCCCTCAATACCTCCTTCTGCTATTGTCCCAATGATGTTGTTGTGCACTACAAGTTTGTCTGTTCTTGTTTGGATGTGCCTCCACAGAGATCTGGTTTCCTGTACTCTTCTAAGCACCTCTTTATTTGTTACTTTGTCTCTCCAGCTGATCATCATCCTCCTTCTATAGCACCACATCTCCAGGGTCCAAGTTTCACATCCATATAGGGCCACACTCCAAACGAAACCTTTCATGACACGTTTCCTTATTTTCGGACTGATGTTGTTGCTGGTAAGTTCCTTCTCCGATTTAATGCAACTTAGATAATTCATAAATCAGAAACTACATGTATTCTGGAGGTCATGTTTACAAGCCCACATTGGTCTTTCCCCTTCTGTAAATGTGTTTACATATGTTATAGCTTTCTTGGATCAGGGCTTAGAGGATATTGACCTAGTTAGCAAGTGTTAGTAGTCTCCCGTTTCCACCATGGTGGCTAGAACGTCACGTTCCTCTCCAGTGATTAAATGCACCTGGGTTTTCCCAGCCTACCGGTTTATCTGCTCCCTGAAACCGTAACGCCCTCCTCCTACCGAGGATACCCTGCAAGATGTCGGATGTGGACCTGCTGACACTATCAGTTCCATCTTCCCATGACGATCGAGGGATTCCGATTAAGGCCAACAGCAGTCTTGATAAGCAAAGATTCTGATACTGTCGACATTCGGCAGGTACTAGTATTTCTACTTTTTACACGAGGCATATCTCAGCTATCTCAGAAACAAATAACGTGGAAATACGGTATATGAACGAGAAACTCCATGCTTGTTCTTTAGTTATATTCGATATCTAATTTGCGTTATTCCCACCCACGTCGTGCTCTTGCACTGATATGCAAACCATCTGCATGTAAAGCGTTTAGTGCACTTCAGCTAATTTGCCGTTTATTGCATGTCGCGTTCAAGATCAAAGTCTTGCAGCTTTATTGAACATTGGTGTGGATTTGTTTCTTCGGTACTGAATTACAAAGTGCGTGGATGACAGTCATTTGTTATGGATTACTATTATGTAATGGATTACTATTATCTAAAGCACTAACCTGTTTCCCAAGAGCATGTAGTCCAGTTACGTCTGAAAGTTCTTACTGTGCCTTCCTCGGCATTTCTGGTCGCTGAATTAATGTTTGGGAGGTGACAGATAAATATGTTGCGTCTGTGAGAAACGACGCAGAAGTTTTGGGCTGTCACTCTATAGTACGTTCGTAGTGAAAGAGAAACACATTGATTAGGACATGAAAAAGGAAGTGGTCTTAAATTGACATGGTGTAGGAAGGAAGCCATATTTTTAAGGAAGTATTATTTATTATGGTAGCTGTCATTTTAATAGCCACTGTAGGAACTGTCGAATCAATACAGAAGACTAAAAGCCACACGTTTCTTTTCTGCTCCAATATTTATTTGTTTGTCTATTTCGTATTTTTTCATACCCTTTGGTGTTAATGTTATATTTTATCTGCTTCATACTCTCGGAATTAATTATCTAACGACTATGTAGCACCATGCAGTCTCATATTCATCTCATAAGAGAAACACAGTTTGGCAGGAAACTAACAGATAGGGAGATAGCACTTTGGATGAATGCAGTGAGAACCTGTTACTGGATCACATAGCTTTAGCGACGACTGTTACAACAGTTTTTATTATTATTTACTTTTTGACTGTTTTTAGTCAATTACTTCAGCTCTAAGATACCACATACACTGCATGGTAAAATTCTCATATAGCATGTGATATTTTAAGATACAGTTATCAATGTATTTTTTTTCCCAACCTTTATTGCAAAACATCAAAAGGTCACTGGGCCCAGCTGCAGTCTGCCTATTCACCGGTTTCCAGGGGCAACAAAAAATTGATTATGAATATTCATTATAATTATTGACATATGTAGGCAGTTTAAAATGCTGTCAAATTATAATCATTAAGTGTTTAGCACATTTGTAAAGTAGTGTTGAAGATTTTTCATCCATGGGAGGCTGATTCTTTAAATAATTATTACTTTTTGGGTTGTTGCAGTGGGGGGGGGGGGGGGGGGGTGGGGAGACATAAGGGGTTACCTGTATGAAAAAAAGTATTTATAATCAAGGAGGATCAAGGGGAATAAGGTAAATTACTTGTTATGGAAACAAATTAGTTTACTTTCTATGTTTTGTTCCTGTGACAAGTAAAAATACTTACTTGTAGTTTTTCTCTCTTGACCTTTTAAATGAGCCGTGTTAGTACGTGTACGTTGCTAGTGGTACTGATGAAATATTCTTGGGTTTCCCTTCGTACGGCTTCGTCGAAATTCCGGGACGTTTTGATGAATGTCACTCCCTCCACCTCCAGGTGAAATGTTGAGGTTGCAATGGTGATCCATATACAGGGTGAAACGGGTATAAGTGCAGTGGTATCTTAATAAGTACACTCATGAATGTGTTGGTTGTCTTTTCTCTCCATCGTCCAGTCTTCACACAATGACGTCACAATCTTTACTGCTTGATGTTTTCTGCGCGGTCTGAACCACACCACTTCGGTATAGCCTGACCGTTTTGCGTCTACGTGTCCACGCTTCAACACCTGAGCTGCTGCCCAGCGGGTAATAAGCATCAATGGCTTGTTATTGCCACACATACTTGGAGATGCTAACCAAACTACAAGCATACGACTTGTGTTAGCTATAATTATGAGTCTGCAAATGGCGTGAATACGGATGTAATGTCGTTCAATACACTGTGCTCAGTCAACAATAGGAATACCTGCACTTATAAACGTTACAGCCTGTATATATGCGAGAGGTGTTGGACTCTCACCAGGTGTGTCGTGTGGTGGGGGCGCTGGCCGCTATTCGACCCTTAGTGCATTCAGTGTTGCCCAGACTGGCGAAGTGTCAACTGTTGGCTGCGCTCTTGGCGTAAGGCTGCCAATACAGGGTCCCTCGCCGAACTTAGCTGATGACCCTCGGCTACTGACGAGACTGTTATGGAGTCGTATCTCACTAAATTCTTTTATGATGCTCTCCCAAAATTAAATAACTCGACACAACATATTTGATGTCTCAAATCCTAACGTATGCCTGTCGTTGAGGCTGTGTTTAGCCAGTGCTCATTCGTCTTTATGCCCCAGGTGTACGCCGACACTGAGGAGGAATGGCATATACACAATGTATTCGGAAGTGTATTTCTTCCTTTACCGAGCTAAACATATTTTTCCTTTTTCGTAATGGTCGAAAGACAGCCAGTATTTTTCCCAAAGTTTCTTCCAGTTTGCATAGGGAGTGCCACTACAGGGGATAAATATCTGTTCCTGTTTCCCTACCTCTTATTTACGGATGGCTGTATCATTCGTTTTCTTCACTGCAAGTCAATCTGCGCTGTACAATGTTCTTGGCAGCAAACAATCTAAGCTGCCGCAGAGTATCTCTGTACCAGTGACGTCAGCTTGTTGCATGAAGGTACAGATCCGAGTGAGTCTTTTTTCTATAGACAGCGTGTCCAGGGGACCATCTGTACTTCCTCTTATTAGCATCTCTAAAACTGGAAGATATTTCTTACTTTCTAGCCCCATTGTCAATTGTATGTTTTCATGGACACTGTTCAGGCAGTCCAGTAACTCAGTCAGGGCCTGTCTGCCACGTTCCCACTTGACGAAGGGTCATTCACGAAAATTACTTGCTCTCGTTTTGGAAATGTTTGCATTGAAAGTGATATCAACCGTCGAGCTAAAATGTATGAAGTCGCTAGAAGAAACGGTTCGTTTATTAGCCCGTTCACTACCACTGGGATATATGTGTGTCGTGATACGTTGCCAGAGGACCGTTGGGCATTTGCTGTGTGTTATTACTTTGTGTAATACGGGCAGACAGAAAATATTAGAGACCGCAACTGAAGGTTACGCTGTCTTATTACCTACAGTTGGGACTGCATGGCAGATGTTCTCTGTATATTTTTTTGTGATGCGATTGCTTTTCCACTATTGAGTATCTCAGGACGTCTATCATGGAGCTCTTGTAACAACTTTACAGAATATGGGACTCCTTCCTAAACTAAATTAATAGCACTTACTCTAACCAACGCCAAATCGAAAGTTAAGTTCAGAGGAGAAATTTCTGAAACGTTTCCTTACAAAAACACACTTAAGTCATGACGACTACCACCATTGCTGTTCAACTATACGCTGGAATACACAGTATAAAATGGTACAAGCATCTCCCAAAGAAAATAACTGGAAGTGCTGTTGTTGTGGTCTTCAGTCCTGAGACTGGTTTGATGCAGCTCTCCATGCTACTCTATCCTGTGCATGCTTCTTCATCTCCCAGTACCTACTGCAACCTACATACTTCTGAATCTGCTTAGTGTATTCATCTCTTGGTCTCCCCCTATGATTTTTACCCTCCACGCTGCCCTCCAATGCTAAATTCGTGATCCCTTGATGCCTCAGAACATGTCCTACCAACCGATCCCTTCTTCTGGTCAAGTTGTGCCACAAACTTCTCTTCTCCCCAATCCTATTCAATACTTCATCATTAGTTATGTGATCTACCCATCTAATCTTCAGCATTCTTCTGTAGCACCACATTTCAAAAGCTTCTATTCTCTTCTTGTCCAAACTATTTACCGTCCATGTTTCACTTCCATACATGGCTACACTCCATACAAATACTTTCAGAAATAACTTCCTGACACTTAAGTCTATACTCGATGTTAACAAATTTCTCTTCTTCAGAAACGCTTTCCTTGCCATTTCCAGTCTACATTTTATATCCTCTCTACTTCGTCCATCATCAGTTATTTTGCTCCCAAAATAGCAAAACTCCTTTACTGCTTTAAGTGTCTCATTTCCTAATCTAATACCCTCAGCATCACCCGACTTAACTCGACTACATTCCATTATCCTCGTTTTGCTTTTGTTGATGTTCATCTTATATCCTCCCTTCAAGACACCATCCATTCCGTTCAACTGCTCTTCCAAGTCCTTTGCTGTCTCTGACAGAATTACAATGTCATCGGCGAACCTCAAAGTTTTTATTTCTTCTCCATGGATTTTAATACCTACTCCAAATTTTTCTTTTGTTTCCTTTACTGCTTGCTCAATATAGAGATTGAATAACATCGGGGAGAGGCTACAACCCTGTCTTACTCCCCTCCCAACCACTGCTTCCCTTTCATGTCCATCAATTCTTATAACTGCCATCTGGTTTCTGTACAAGTTGTAAATAGCCTTTCGCTTCCTATATTTTACCCCTGCCACCTTTAGAATTTGAAAGAGAGTATTCCAGTCAACATTGTCAAAAGCTTTCTCTAAGTCTACAAATGCTAGAAACGTAGGTTTGCCTTTCCTTAATCTTTCTTCCAAGATAAGTCGTAAGGTCAGTATTGCCTCACGTGTTCCAGTATTTCTACGGAATCCAAACTGATCCTCCCCGAGGTCGGCTTCTACTAGTTTTTCCATTCGTCTGTAAAGAATTCGTGTTAGTACTTTGCAGCTGTGGCTTATTAAACTGATGGTTCGGTAATTTTCACATCTGTCAACACCTGCTTTCTTTGGGATTGGAATTATTATATTCTTCTTGAAGTCTGAGGGTATTTCGCCTGTTTCGTACATCTTGCTCACCAGATGGTAGAGTCTTGTCAGGACTGGCTCTCCCAAGGCCGTCAGTAGTTCCAATGGAATTTCTGGAAGTGCTAAAAATAATATAAGTTTAAACCACTTGGGATTTGCTGATGATCCTAGTCTCCTAGCCAACAACGTTCAATAAACCAGGCAACAAGTTAAATCACTACAAGAAATAGTACAGAAAAATCGCCTCAGGCTGTCATTAAAAAAATAAAAAAACAGAGGTTATGCTAACTAATCCACCACTTGCAAACAGAATTACATGAGAAGAACAATAAATCAAAATGTTGATCAATTTAAATATGTCAGTGAAATCGTAACTTACAATCTAAATGAGAACCCATGATGGAAAAATGGAATAAAAAACTTAAAAAAAGAAATTACATTACCAAAACGAAATACGACGAAAGAAGCCTCCCCATTGATGCTAAATTAAAACATTAAACAATACTTAAATGACCCAAAATAACTTATGCAACTGAAACTATCTTCAAAACAACTAACAGATCATAAATTGATAAAATACTAAAGACAAAAAGAAGAATAATTAGGATATTCGCCCATAAACACTATCAAGTAAGTGGGCATTGGAGAACAGCTTCAAGTGAAAGAGTGTACAAGAAAAAGCAATGTGCATAATCAGGAAGAAGAGTTTCTCGTTCTATTGACATCTCATGAGAACACCAGCAAACAGATTTAGCAAGGGAATTATTAAAAAAAAATTGTGCAACAGTAAGAGTAACACTGAATGGACCACATAAATTAAGGAAGATATAAGAGAACTCCAAATTACAATGAACGAAATAAAAAATTAAACAGAGGAAATCAGAATACTGCAAGACACACAAGCCAGACTACAAATGAAGGCCAATAGAAGAGCTATGGAAGAGTGATCTCAGATGGAGCAAGAAATAAAATATTGGAAACTCTTTCCATATCACAATAAATTTAAATAATCCCTAAATAACCACTGCACTATTGAAGTATATTATTGGATTATTATTGAATTTCATTGTATTACTGAAAAGCAACAACCTGTATAAACCTTTGTATAACTGGCTACAATGTTCCAGTGAAGACCACAAGATAAAAAAAATGAAATAAAAATAAGTTCATCGTTTTAATTTCACCTCTTTTGTTTCCGCATAAATGCAAACTTTACTCACACAATCTAATGGGCTGAAGGTGTTGTGAGAGGAGAGTTATATGTGTTCACCTTTAGAAAATATTGTACTCTGTTCAGGCACTTTATACACTGATTGAAAAACAGTCGCAGCACCAAGAAGGACGAAAGATGGTAGGCTCGTTCCCACTTCTGAAAGATGATGTCTGTTCAAATTTCCCTCCAGTCCCATAAGAGGAGTGCCAGGAGCACCGCTATGAGGATGCAGTTTTTTATTTATTCGTATGGTTGACATGCACTTTAAAATTATTGGTGTATAACATTAGTAATACTATATATAACAGGAATATGAAAATAAAAAACTAAATAAATGTCAATATAGGAACGCAAGGGGTATTCATCTCTAATGTGCTTGATTGTCTGTTTCGGAGCCCCACAGTCACAAACAGGAAACTTTGTAACAGCCCATTTGTAAAGAGAGTCTGCGATTCGCAGAGTACGAACTCTGTTCAGTTTGAGCCACAGTTTTCTGTCGAGTTCCGTGCCAGCAGTATTACAATTATACTTACGAAACCACTCACGCTCTTCAGGATTTTCAATGATTTCACAGTTCTGGTTCCACAGCTCTCTCACCCCAGTATTACTGGCATCTAACTTTTCTGCTTGCCGTAATGGTGGGTTTCTTGAACAGAGTCTATTTCGTCGTAAACTTGGTACATCTTCCTCTATGGGTAATTCCAGGTTCCCCTGTAACTTGCGGTATTCCCTAAGCAAGACCTCGCTTCTGCGGATTGCGAGTGGACAGATGTTTCTCAGGAGAGGGAGGGAATAAATCAGCGTTGTCGGATTGCCCCAGTTATTAACAGCATAGTGTTGTTCAACTAAACGTCGATCAAGTTGGTGTGGCAGCTGTTTAGCCACATGGGAGCACAATACTCGGCTGCTGAGAAGACAAGCGCAATGGCAAAGAGTGTTTCCGTGAAGTTTCACTCTGAGATCCGCGTTAGCTCGTTTGTTGTTCAGATGGAATGTACATACTTCAGTTTTACTTGTACTGGGTTTAAGTCACCATTTTTAAAAAAAATAAGAGCTCGCAACGGCTAGATCTTCTGTGAGAATTGTCTCCGCTCATCCAAGGTTCTTGGTTCTACAAGCAAGAGCAATATCGTCCGCGTAGCAGAATTTTGCTGACCTGGTACTGGGGAGAGCGCAGATATATAGGTTGAATAATAGGGGGGGCAAAGGCGGAGCCCTGTAGTAGACCATTACTTAACTTCCTCTCCTTGCTCACATGTTCTCAAAAGTAAACACGGACATATCTGTTGTTTATCATGGTATTGATGGGAGTTACAGTTTTTCGGCAATGGATTGTTTATAAATACAGCGGCCCGCATCTCGTGGTCGTGCGGTAGCGTTCTCGCTTCCCACGCCCGGGTTCCCGGGTTCGATTCCCGGCGGGGTCAGGGATTTTCTCTGCCTCGTGATGGCTGGGTGTTGTGTGATGTCCTTAGGTTAGTTAGGTTTAAGTAGTTCTAAGTTCTAGGGGACTGATGACCATAGATGTTAAGTCCCATCCGTGAAAAGACAGAGAAACAATTATGCTAATGGAGGATTCTCTCTCTCTCTCTCTCTCTCTCTCTCTCTCTCTCTCTCTCTGTCCTTTATCTGTGTACAGTTTAAATATATTATTTACGTGAAATCAGCCTAGTAGAATCTCTGGTGGAGCCCTTCGTCTTAATATTCATCGGCTGGCTTGCTAGAAAAGATCTTTACATCTGTTATTATTATTAAGCGCTGCATTCAGTTGGGAAAATCGATCGTTTGAACAATTCGTTCAGTTTACGACAGATCTAAAATTTCAGATGTGGACGAAGCCTTTTTGGACGATTTCAAAAAAACTCAGAGATTGCAGGCTCTCTTCGTCACAGCTGAAACTTCCCAATTAATTACAGGGCCCAGACAATCATCAATGGTTCAGACAGAGAACTCATTCGTCATTCACTCTAGAATAAAATGGTCACAAACCTTATTTCTGAGGAAAATTGTATATTGAATCCATTTCCGTACATGTTCCGTTTTCTGTTGGTTCCAAGTCTCATGTAATTTTCTTTTACAGGTTTTTCTTTCTCTTTATCTATCACGCTAGCGGCACAAACTTTCCTAGCTCGCTTTAGCGCGAAGAAGAGTAAATAAATCTCCTTTAGCAATCCGACAATCTTCCAACCGATACTTCCGAAGCTGTTCCTCTCTCTCTCTATAATAACCATGGAGCATACATTTCTGTACCTCTGTTGTTCCAAAGAATAAACGTACTAGAAAAATACCTTGGCGTCGACGAGCTGTCGGCGCATATATTACTAGAAAATCTGATCAGATACTTTTCAAACGTAAATACATGTGGATGATTTGGTTATTAATTATTGCGTGGTAGAGGGTAATTTTCCGTGGGGAGATTACAATGCCCCTCGCAGCGAGCGAAGTTTGTGAGCTCGATTTTGATTCACCGAACACACTTCGCGAGCTATCTATTAGCGTGGATAACCCGGAAGTGATGATTGTCAGTCCTCCGACTGAAAAAGAATATTATATTTGAGACAGACGAAGAAAAGAAATGTTGAAGACAGAAGAAATGAAGAGACCGGTACCGCGGCTGTATTGCTTTTACGTGCATCTAGGTGTTATATTTGCTGTGCACAACCAAGGAAGATGATCTTTCATGAACTGATGTCAGGGTCTACCCATTCGGGAACTTCCTTAAGCAGGGAAACCTTGGAAACCCTCTTAAGCCTAGACCCCCAGCCTACGGTACATAGAAGATAGGAAAGCCTATAGAAGAAAAAAAAAATATAATTTTGAAATAGATCTCTAAAGGAAAGACAGGGATCAATTTGTATCACGATTTGGAGAAGAGTGGTTTGTGCGTCTAGCAAAAAAAAACGTTTTACAATAAATAACGTGAATTCTCGTTTTACAATCTTGCTCCTGGTACAATATCTTGCGGTGCTAAACTCCCTCGGGTCTTGCATGTCCCCGACGTCCACATTTGTAGTCGGTCTTCTACGCGGCCCCCTCTGTAGTTGATCTTCTACGCGGCCCACAATGGGAAGAGTAGAAGGAACAGGGATACTCGAATTCACATGCAACATTCATTCCAAAAGAATTAGCAATGACCAAAAGGAAAACTCTTCCTGTAAGAGAACTAATTAGGTTGCACCGTCCAAGATTCTCCTTTTTGAAAGCAAAATCCTTATGGCTTCATGGATCCTTTTTGTTACGACGTACTTCAAGGAATTCAACCATTAACTAATGATGTTGCCAAAAGCGTCATCCGATTTACTCCCTTTTGAATACTCCTTTTGACTTTGCCTCCCCACTTGTGCTTATAAGTCCAAAAGTTCTAACACAATTTCTATCACTGATTTGTTCTTCGTAATTTAAAGGATTCATGTAACTTACTATCGATTTTGGATTCAAATCATCGAATAATGGAAAGTGTAGTTCATTTTATACCAAGACATCATCCATATTTCCTTGATAAGTCATATAATTTAGCTATACTCAAAACTTTTTATTCTAAATACATATATTTCTTCGCTTGAGTGCTGAAATGTAAAAGTTATTAGCATTGAAGAATGCGGATTCGCTTCTTTCAATTACTCTCTGATTCATACGGTGTTCATCCATGCTCATATATGGAAATGGATTTTTTACACAAAATTCCCAAACGAACACGAACCATTAAATTACTACTGAATCTATGAATATTACTTTCTTTAATCATTCATTAATAAATTAAAAACTCTTAACTTCTAATTATAACACCTATTCCTTTTAGAGTTCAACATGAATCAGTTTATCCTCGCGTTTGGTGCGAGTCTCTTACAAAGCATATCTGTATCGTCTATATCGATTTTAATTCTCGCGCCGACGTCAACTGTTTTGCGCGGGAAATTATCTTTGCGGCGTTAACCGTCACTCACGATTCACTACCACAACACATCTCTTCACACGTTTACACATGTAAGCGTTCACATGAGATTATATATGAATATTTACTCGGAACCTCTTTTGATTATTCCGCGTCATTTGCGGGAAACATTTCATTCTTCTTGAAGGTCAGTTAGGTCCTTAATCATTCTTGATGACATTAGCAATGCTAAAGTTCTATGTTCACCCAAACCACAGGTGAAGCCTATCTCCACTATCTTCTTTACAACACTCGATAATAATAGTTAGTCACTATTTCTATACTCTATGTCACTGATTAACTATTTCAATTTAAAGGTTTCTATCACTACACACACAGTTTATTGTTATGTTTTTTTTTTTTTTTACGAGCGTTCATTTCTGTCACTCGGAACACCATTCCTCCCTATCTTCTAATCTTCATTATACTTTTTTAAGTCGTTATGAGAAAATAACCCTTTTATTTTGTTCGATCCCGGGTATACTAACAGATAAGCCCCCGGATTCGGAATCTGTAGGATAATGTATGGTCCAGTATATAGTAACTCCCATTTCTTTATACTTTTCTTTATTACGGATGATTTGGTACGTCGTTTAACTAGTACCTTCTCTCCGACATGGTATGTCTGTACCCTTTTGATTAATTTGTCATATCGTTGTTTTCTTTGATCAGCCTTTTTCGTCATATTTATGATAGCTTGTCTTATTTTTTCTTCCCAAGGCATCTCAGTTTCCTGAGTTTTGGGGATATGGTCAGTCCCGAAGTTTTCCTCTTTTGCTCCGAACATCAATTCACAAGGTGTATATCTAGTTGAGGAGTGGGGCATGTTATTGTATATCTGCTCAAACTGTTCCACATAATTTGCCCACGCAGTTTGCTTATTATGGCAATACGTCCTCATAAATCGATTGAATTCTCTAAAAATCCTCTCAACCAAATTGCCTTGTGGGTGGTAAAATGATGTTAGTATATGTTTCACACCGACTTGAGACAAAGTCTGCTTCCATCGGAGTCCCGTGAATATTTTAGCATTGTCTGTTATGATCGCCTTAGGTGTACCAACATGTGGAAGATAATCCCTTATCAATCTTAATACAATTACTTTGGATGTAGCCACCTTTATCGGGTATAGCTTTACGTATTTCGTACACACATCGAGAAATGCCAACACATATTTAACACCACCTCTTGAAGTAGGTAACGGTCCACACAGATCGCATGAAATTAATTCTTTTGGTTCTTGTACTAATATTGAGCATAATGGGTGCTTAGTCCCTTTTGAACCCGGCTTTGTTTTTTGACATATTATGCATCTCTTTAAGACCTCATGCACTCTGCGCTTTATGTTGGGAAAATAACAGTACCCACTTATTTTGTCTGCACATTTTGTCGCACCGAAATGTCCCCAGGTTAAATGAGTGAACCATACAAGTTTCTCTATTTGTGCCTCAGGTATACAAACACACCAACGGACTTTGTTCGGCCTTCCACAGCGGAAAAATAATACGCCATTTACCAGCTTGTAATAGTTTGCCATCTGATCCGAAGGTTGCTGTTGTAACCTTTGAATGACACATCCCCATTGAGCATCCTTTTTCTGTAACTGGGCCATATGCACACACAAATTGACGTAGTACGTCTTAAATGGATTTTCCTGCAGCAGCAATACAGGGAATTCTGAGGAATTATTTACTTCAATCTCTTTTGTTAAACCCTGCGGTGACCTTGATAGAGCGTCAGCAATAATGTTTCGCTGCCCTGAGACATGTACGATCTTAAAATGGTATTGTTGCAGAGCGCGCGTCCATCTAGCCAGCCTGGGGTGTAACAGTTTACACGTTTGTAAAAACGTTAATGATTGGTGATCGCAATATACGATAGTCTTCGACCCATATAAATAATAATGAAATTTTTTAAATCCCCAGACGACCGCAAGAGCCTCTAATTCTGTCGTCGTGTACGTTCGTTCACAGTTGGACAAAACACGACTAGCAAACGCAATAGGACAAAAGGTAAGGTGTCCATTTATCTTGCGTACTTGGAAAAGGCACACTCCAAGACCCACATTTGACGAATCTGTTGACAAGTAGAATTCATCTTGCATGTCCGGATGGTACAAAAGCGGTGTATTTACTAATTGCTTCTTTATCTCTTCAAATGCTTCTTGACACTCTAATGTCCAGAGCCAGGGCACATCCTTCTTCAGCAAACTATTTAGAGCTGCTGCATTCATGGCCTGATTCGTTATAAATCTTCTAAAAAATGAGGCAAGACCCATAAACCCTTTTAATTGCCTCCTATTTCTCGGTGTTGGAAACTTCCTAATCGCAATTAGCTTCTCCTTGGTCGGTAAAATTCCCTTTGCGTCAACTATATGCCCCAGGAACTTGATTTTGTTTAGTGCAAAATGGGATTTCTGTAGGTTAGCAGTTATTCCCATGGTTTTGAACACGTCCAACACCCGACTCAGTAAGGTAATATGCTCCTCCCAGGTCTTCGATGCAATAAGCATATCATCAACAAATACTGTTATCCTGCTTCTTAGTTCTGGGCCTAGAGCATAATCTAGAGCTGCTATAAAGATTCCAGCACTAATGTTGAGTCCGAAAGGAACTACAGTAAATTGGTAACTTCTTCCGGCATAAATGAAAGCTGTATATTTCCTTGATATCTCATCCAGCTTGACCTGCCAATACGAACTCCACAAATCGATGCTCGTCAAATATTGGACATCCTGGAACCGTTGTATCAGTTCGTCTATGTTTTCCGGATGTGTTCTCACTGGAATTATGATTTTATTTATTTCCCTGACGTCGAGTACCAGTCTCACAGTTCCATTTGCTTTTGGCACGACCAACAATGGGGAGCAGTATGGGCTTGTAGAGGGTTCGATCAAACCCCATTTCAACATGCGATCTATTTCTTTTTGAACTTGAGCCTTTAACCTCCAGGGAACAGGATAGAAAGTTCTACAATACGTTTCGTGCGGCTTAACGTAGAGATGGCATATGTATCCCTTAATAACTCCTGGCCTTTCATCAAACACGTTTTCATACGCTAATAATAATTCTTTGAGCTGCTTCTTCTGATCTTCAATAATACAGTCGGATTCATTTAACTTCTCATACACTAATTGACCGAAATCTCCTTTGACTTGGAACTCATTATTTACGTGCTGTTTAGACTTTTGTGCAGTCCTGATTACTTGCACACTGATTCCACTATTATATTTTCTGGTAAGGCTTTCCTTTTTCAACAAGTCCAACTCAATTTCTTGTTTATTTACATTTATCCAAATTTTTCCTATTTTAAAATCTATTCTGCATCCGTATTGACGTAGGCTGTCGACTCCTATAATGCAGTCTACCACCAAATTTTTACAACAAGGAATGTGCTTAATATTGCTACATTTCCGACTTCTACACTAAGTAGTGACTGCACTTTTACATTAGCCGATCTAGCCCCAACGGCGCCTATTATTCTGCAATTTTGAACTGGAGAAATTGGTACTCGTCTTATATTTCTGATCTTGTTGAATAGAGCCTCCGAAATAACATTCGTGGTTGCAGCTGTGTCCAAAACCGACACTATAGGTACAGTCTCCAAAATGACTTGCACTTCGGCTACCGCCACCTGTTCCTTATCCTCATCTTGGAGTTCTAAGTCCTCGGTCAATTCATCTGCCAGTAATCGTCCATCATTATACGTTAGCATGGGTACACATATCCTGTTGCCCCTCAACCTATTGTTGACCGCTCCTCCGGGGCACGAGTGGGTCCTTACAAGTTTGTTGGATTTTGATTCGCCTGGTGGTTGACATCGTCCGTCACTTCGGTAATTACCGGTTGATTCGTAGATGTCCGTCCCCACTGATGTTGGTTATTTGAATCTATTCCCCCCGGTTGATTCCACTTTCTATTACTGTTATTGTTCCAGGCTTGCGGTCTGAAATTCCTTTCGTTCCCCCATACGGGATTGTATCGTTTCCCATTCCTGTTGTTCCTTGGATAGCCCCTCGCAAGACTATTGCCGGTATTATTATTGAGATTTTGAGGGGTTTCTCCACTATTTATCGATCTCTGTGCGTTCCCTTGCCTACCATTTGGCGGAGGTTCTATCTCCCTATATTGGAATCTGTTGTTACGGGCTTTCTGGTTGCTCTCTTCTATAATGTCTATATGATCTAACGTCGTGAGGAACGACTCCAAGTCTTTATCGTTCCCGTAAATTAATTGATTCCGGATGTTAGTTGGTAATCTTGCCTTAAGTATGTTTATTATGTCTGGCAAAGGCATAGGTCTGTCCCAATGTCTAGCTTTGTTTATATATTTTTCAAAATACTTCCTAAGGCTTCCTTTTGAAAAAGAGAAAGGCTCTGGGTAGAGCACCTCCTGCCTTAGGCGTTCCTGTACCCCTTCTGACCAGAATTTTGCTAAAAACGCTTTCTCAAAATCGTCATATGTCGAGCAAACAGAAGTCATGTCCGAGGCCCAGATCGCCCCCGAACCTTGTATATACCCAGTCACGAAACTGATTTTCTGCCACTCCGACCAATTTCTGGGTAGCACTCCTCTAAAACTTCGGATAAAAACAATCGGATGGACCCCCCTTTTGTCAGTGTTAAAAATCTGGAATTGCCGATGCTTTATCATTTTTTCTTCGGCATGGCAAAGGCTTTCGTAATCTCCGTCAGATAAAACTTCACGCGAACAACTAGCTCGTGGCAATTTAATATTCGAGTTACTCACACAAGTCGGTATCGTGTGCGAATGTGCAGTAACTGGCTCTACAGACGCTGCCAACTTCTGCTGCTGGCCGATATTCATTTGTTGTGAGCCTTGTTGTGAAACGCGTATCGACTCTTCTATCGTTTGTTTCCAATGCTCGAAATCAGCACCTAACTGCTGTCGCACTTCCTCAAGTCCTTTCGCAAACAAATTCTCTTCCTGTTTGCCGCATAGACTCTGGAATGCTGCTTTAACATTTTGCTCAACGTTTTCACACATTAGCCTTTTGTTTTCTAATGTGATTTCGGATAATTTACCCGTTAATACATTAATTTGGTGGTCTATAACGTCTTGACGTTCGGTCAGATGTTCAACACTTTCCTTTAGGTTCGTCTGCGTACGTGCCAATTCAGGAAGTTGCGCAATTGCACATGACATAGCATCTTGCTTTTGTACTAATTGCGGAACCATTTCCACCTGTTCCCGTACGGTATCTATCTTAATAGCCACATACTCCTTCATTTCTACACGTACGCGTTGAGTAGATTCCTCACATTGAGCTTTAACCAATTCTATTTGTGCAGTTAATTTTCGTTCCGTCTCTTCGGCCTGATCTTTAAGTTCCTTTGTCTTCGCCTCTATCCGCTGCTCTAATTCGGAAAAACTGTCATGTAACTGCTGCTTAATCTCAGCTTTCAGATTTTCCTGCCCCTCAGTAACTGAGGCTAACTTCGCATTAATGTCGGTTTTCATATTATTCATGCTCTCGGTTATCATCTGCATCTGTCTCATGATAATTACTAATGGATCTAATCCATGTTGCATACTTGCTGTTACATCTCCAGCCGTGTCTACCGGGCGTTCTATTGCACTATCTGTAGCGATCGGTTCTACAACACTTCTTACTACATCACTATTATCCGTGCTCACAGCTGAAGGCTGTTGCGTGTTGCTCTGCTCTGCTTGACTCATCTTAAACATTGCCTTAGTTAAAGCCATATAAATGTTCCACAGTCAATATGTATATATCTCCCTTCACACAAGAATACTTCTGTGGCTACTTTCTTATAGTACTTATATAGGTAAATGCAACTAGGGCAGGTCAATCAAACTTTAAAGCCATATAAATGTTCTACAGTCAATATGTATATATCTCCCTTCACACAAGAATACTTCTGTGGCTACTTTCTTATAGTACTTATACAGGTAAATGCAACTAGGGCAGGTCAATCAAACTACGTCTGGCATGAGCACAATTAGTAAATGTTCAAATCTACATATACTTCCTCAATACTTGCAATCTTCAATAAAAAATTATAGGTCTGACCGTTTTTCTGCGCCCAGCGTGCTGCTTTTATTTGTAGATCCACTTAATTTGCCTGCGAGTATTTCTTCTCTTTTCCAAGTTAAGTTGTCTCGTCGTAGTTCACATGAAACAGAGAACAAAATTATTTTAACAACGTCCAAAAACGTGTCCTGTCACGGATTGGCCATTATAATGAATTCTACTCTGCTTTTGTAAATGATGAAAGTCTATGTGAATGCAGCTTGCCGCTAACTTGGTGTAATGTTTTGTCTGTACAGAAGTGTATCTGTCGCCTTTATCGCTCTTTCCCTCTCACACATAAATCGGTACAATAAAGTCAGGGCTTCTTGTTTTCTAGTTAGGCTGATCCGTGAAAAGACAGAGAAACAATTATGCTAATGGAGGATTCTCTCTCTCTCTCTCTCTCTCTCTCTCTCTCTCTCTCTCTCTGTCCTTTATCTCTGTACAGTTTAAATATATTATTTACGTGAAATCAGCCTAGTAGAATCTCTGGTGGAGCCCTTCGTCTTAATATTCATCGGCTGGCTTGCTAGAAAAGATCTTTACATCTGTTATTATTATTAAGCGCTGCATTCAGTTGGGAAAATCGATCGTTTGAACAATTCGTTCAGTTTACGACAGATCTAAAATTTCAGATGTGGACGAAGCCTTTTTGGACGATTTCAAAAAAACTCAGAGATTGCAGGCTCTCTTCGTCACAGCTGAAACTTCCCAATTAATTACAGGGCCCAGACAATCATCAATGGTTCAGACAGAGAACTCATTCGTCATTCACTCTAGAATAAAATGGTCACAAACCTTATTTCTGAGGAAAATTGTATATTGAATCCATTTCCGTACATGTTCCGTTTTCTGTTGGTTCCAAGTCTCATGTAATTTTCTTTTACAGGTTTTTCTTTCTCTTTATCTATCACGCTAGCGGCACAAACTTTCCTAGCTCGCTTTAGCGCGAAGAAGAGTAAATAAATCTCCTTTAGCAATCCGACAATCTTCCAACCGAAACTTCCGAAGCTGTTCCTCTCTCTCTCTATAATAACCATGGAGCATACATTTCTGTACCTCTGTTGTTCCAAAGAATAAACGTACTAGAAAAATACCTTGGCGTCGACGAGATGTCGGCGCATATATTACTAGAAAATCTGATCAGATACTTTTCAAACGTAAATACATGTGGATGATTTGGTTGACCATTATTAATTATTACGTGGTAGAGGGTAATTTTCCGTGGGGAGATTACAGTACCGAACAGTGCCGAGTAAAGGTAACACCTGGTCCTCCGCTATTTTAGATTTAAATATAGTCAGTTTGACCATAATCATCAGCAACTGTTATCAGTGCTAGCGAGTGGAATTAGTAACAATCGGTTATTTTACAACACGCTGAGCATTCGTACAAGTGTCAAAACTACAAACTAGTAATACTTTAGCTAACCACATGTTGTGCGAGTTTACACAGTCA
The DNA here is from genome assembly GCF_023864345.2 of Schistocerca serialis cubense. Classification (NCBI taxonomy): domain Eukaryota; kingdom Metazoa; phylum Arthropoda; class Insecta; order Orthoptera; family Acrididae; genus Schistocerca; species Schistocerca serialis. The sequence goes on along the minus strand of NC_064641.1, from coordinate 963,959,487 downwards.
ACAGCGAATTCCTCATGTGAAAGAACATGTCGAAGCAAAGTAAAAGATCTAGCAAATGGACTCAATGATAGATTAGCGAAAGGACACTTCTGTCTCAAATAAAAATCCTGTTAAGTAAGAATGTACTTTCTTTAAAATGAAATTGGCACTTCGGTGAAAGAACGGCCTAGTTAAACACTAGGACAGCGAGCAGTTCCTAACTAAAACGAACCAACCTATCAAAGGTTTGGAAAGCGATTGTCTGAAGTGTAACGCATTTCAGCTGCTCTAACGGGATGGAATATCCGATATTCATATCTACGATGCACTAAGTCAAAACATGGTTCAAATGGCTCTGAGCACTATAGGACTTAACATCTGAGGTCATCAATCCTCTATAACTTTTTCTTTCTCTCTTTTTTTTTCTCTTCTTTTTTTTTCTTCTTCTTCTTTTTTTTAAAAAAAAAACTTTATTTTTTTTCCATATCATATTATTTATACAGTGTAGCCCACTGCCTTATTTGATTAGTGGGCCGAAGATCTCATACATTTATACAATACAATTGCAGCTTTTCTAAATATAAGTTAGTAACTAGTTAGTAGCAAATAGCAAAGTACATTGGAAACTACAATGGGCAGTTAGTATGTTAATTAAGGACTATATGTGACCTAACTAAACTAACTATGTACTAGTCACTAAGCTTGCCGCGTTACAAAGGTGTCAGCTAATAGTATAAACCTACTATTAGGCCTTGCCCATTGAGCTAACCCCAATGGGCGTGCCCCTGACACTGGGCAGGCCATGGAGTTGGTCGCTGCAGGTTCCTAAAAAGTATCTATAAACTAGGTTCTACAACTACACTTAACCTAATGTCACAGTTGGGTGCGTTGTCTGGATCGGTGGGGTTGCTCCCCATTCCCCCTAATCCCGGGGCTCGGCGGATTCTAGACTGAAGAGTCGACCTTTCCGTGCCCGGGCGGATTGGGAATAAGGTGTTGTCTTGATCAGTGATTTAATAAGTTCCTAACCATGTGCTAATGTGGTTCATTCAGGTAGTCCCTTAAGACTTTTTGTGAAACCGCGTTAGCCAGTTTGTTAATGGTCCGAAAGGTGTCTTGATGTCTTAGCAGTCTATATGTGTTATTATGAGGTAGTTGTTCGCGTAACTCTGAGGCCACATCATTGAAGAGTGGGCACTCGTAGACCACATGGTCAGGAGTGCCTTCCGGAGCACCACAGTCACACGTAGGTGTCGCCTTTTTCCCAAATCGACATAGATATGTCGAATAGGGTCCATGTCCAGTGAGAAAATGGATGAGTCCCCTGGTTGGTTCAAAATAAGTCATTTCTATTCTTTCCCTGACGTCTGGCAGTAATTTGAAGGTTCTGCGTCCTGTTTCTTCACTTGCCCATGAAAGTTGCCATAGCTGTTCCCCTTTTAATCTGATCTCAACTTTGTTGTCAGTCCTACTCCCTAGAATTTCCTCTATCTTGTCCAAGTTCCCCTTTTTTGCCCAGTACCAGGCGGCCTGCTCCCGAATTTTGATATCTAGTGGGCAGAGTCCCATTATGACTAACAGGGCTCCTCCCGGTGTAGTCCTGTAAGCCCCCGTTGATCTCATAACCATATTCCTCTGCACTCTTCTCACTGTCATGGCAGGTGTGGTGTCACCGCCAGACACCACACTTGCTAGGTGGTAGATTAAATCGGCCGCGGTCCATTTAGTTCATGTCGGACCCGCGTGTCGCCACTGTGTGATCGCAGACCTAGCGCCACCACAAGGCAGGTCTCGTGATACGAACAAGCACTCGTCCCAGTTGGACGGACGACCTAGCTAGCTACTAGATGTACGAAGCCTTTCTCTCTCATTAGCCGAGAGACAGAATAGCCTTCAGCTAAGTTAATGGCTACGAACTAGCAAGGCGCCATTAGCCTTACAGTGATTGTAATTAAAGTCTCCTGTGTATAGTCAAGAGCGATGTACCACAATGATTGATTAAAGATAAGTATTAATCCAGCTACGTACTTTTCTTCATAGCATTAATTACGTAGCCTGTTCCAGTACTTGACGCCCGTCGGCGTGTGTGTGTACGCGTGCCTTTCTTTCGGCTACCCGTCACTGTGGACTGGCTGCCTTGTCAGTCCACTTCAGCAGGCACCACCCTCGTGAGCCTGTGTGCCCAGACTCCTGAACCGTAACCCACTATGGAGGTGAGTATGCTGTTATGATATAGTTTGATAAGATGTGGTGGGAGGTGGAAGCGTTTGTGTCCAATGGAGATGAGGTTGTTGAGTACTTGTAAAGCTCTTTGTGTTACGGTTTCAATGTGTCTGCCAAATGACCACTTCTCATCAATGATGATACCCAGGTATCGAGTCTCTCGTCGCCTAAGAACAGGTAAGCCCTCTATCCTGACAGTTGGATTTCTTACTAGCTGTCCCTTTAGAAGGAGGTATGTTGATTTGGTCGGTGAAATTGTCATCTTAGTATTCCGGCACCAATGTTGTAATGTTTGTATTGCTCGTTCTATTTTAGGCTCAATGTCTTCTCGGCTTCGGCCGCCAATCAGTAGAAGGAGGTCATCTGCGTAGGCTATCACCTCCAGCACTTCATTAGTTTGCTGTAATTTATCCAATAAAGGTTCCATGTGGATGTCCCAGAACAGGGGACCTAGCACGGAGCCCTGGGGACATCCCTTCGTGATTGTTTTTCTTACCCTTGTGCTAGGGGATGATAACCAGACCTCCCGGTCCTCACAATAGCTCCTCAGACACCCATTAGCGGCCCTGGACACTCCTTCTCCCGTAAACAGGAGAAGAGCGAAGGCCACCACAGGTTGTCGAAGGCGCCACTTATGTCCACCATGATGCCGACAACGTACTTGTACGGGGTAGAGCCACAGACCTCAGCCGCCAGGGCGATTGCATCAGATGCCGATCGCCCAGGCCTAAAGCCGAATTGCCTGCTGCTCATCCCGCACAGCACTCGGTGCGCAGCCAATCTGTCAGCCAGCAGTCTCTCCAGAACCTTCCCAAGCAGATCGAGCAGGCAGATTGGCCGGTACGATTTTGTTTCTGCTGGGTCTTTATCGGCTCCTTTTTTGATGATAACTACATTTGCCCTTTTCCAAATTTGAGGGAACTTTTGCTGCCTCAGACATTCGTTGTATAGGTAAGTTAGAGGGGCAACTATCTGGGGAGCCAGGAATTGCACCACCTCCGCCACAATGCCATCCGGCCTGGGAGCTTTCCCTATCTTCAGGGTTTTTATGTGGGCAGCTACCTCCTCTTCAGAGAATGGGTAGACTGCCGTATCATTTCCATATATATTGCTTCTGTAGTGCTCTCGCAGCTGCCGTTGTTCATTTGTCTCTCCCTCCGCTGTATCATCAGGCAGCAGGGACTGGAGAAGAACCTCGGCAGTTTCCTGCCAGGATTCTGTCATCCCATCCCCACGCCTGACGGTTGAGAGCTCCATCGGAGAGCGGATTTTTTCTCGGACAAGCTTTTAGGGAATTCCCCAAGGATCGAGAGCAAGTTGGTTTAGAACAAAGTGTTCCCAACTTTTGGATCGTACTTCTCGTAAGTGTTTGTGGAAATTTTCTTTTGCTTCTCGGTACAGTTGCAGCCATCTTTGTCTCTCAAGCCAGACGACACTGGTAGTACCTCCTGAGCCTTCTGACAGACCGACGCATCTCCTCCAATTCGGCTGACCATGGTGACGGAGAGGCCGCTATGGCCTTCCTCCTAGTGGGTACGGCAGCCTTCACTGCTCGAGTTATTGCTGTAGTCAGTTCTTCAGCTCTTTTGTCAATGTCGATGTCCAAAAGTCCGTCACCTTCTGGTAGTGCAGGAATGTCGCACTCCCTGGCAAGTTTCTCCCAGTCGGCTCTTTTATAGTTATATTGCACCTCCCACCCCATGGCCCAGCGACTTTCCCTGTTTCCCACACTGAAAGAGATAAGATTATGGTCACTGGTGGTAGCATTCTCTATCACTTCCCACTGCTGAATTAGGTGCACCGTGTTGGGCGTAGCCAGGGTCACGTCAATGTTTGTGCCCTGGACACCTCCCGCCACATAAGTCGGAGGATTTCCAGGTTTATTTACTACCACCAGCTGCAAGGCCATAATGGCCTCTTCTGCCTTCTCTCCATTTGAGTCCCTGGTGCCGCTGTACCATAGGGGGGATTTAGCATTTATATCGGCAGCTATAATTACTTTTCGCCCCCGCAACGCCGTGATGACTGTGATAAGATGTGCCAAATGTATTTCGATTTCATCAGCATACTGAAAATACATATTGATGAGGACGATGGTGCCAGATGGAGATTGCAGCTCCACGACGTTGCAGTGGCTGGATGAGAATTGTGTGAGAACTATGGCTCTCATAATTCTATTAGTTATAATTATTGCCGATTTTGGGTTTTCTCCACTACTTATAACTTGCCATGTCGCGGCTGTGAATACTAGTTTCCCATTGAGGGAGTACGGCTCTTGCAGACAGATCAGATCCAGTCTCCTCTCCTCCACTTCCTTACGTAGCTCCTGCATCACTAGTCTACTGTTGTGGGCGTTTAGTTGTCCAATGATGATTTTTGTCATCTAGTTATTATGGAGAATATGTATGTATTCTGTCATTTGGCCAGGTCTTATTCCAGTCAAACGTGATACGTCCATTTGCTAGAACTGCTTGTACGTAAATGTCGTCCAAGTCAAATTTTTCCCCGCGTCTTTAAAAAAGTTTCTAGAGTAAGTCCCGCAGGGCTCCGAAGTCGGTGGGGAGATTCACTGATTTTAGCGGGATTCTGTCTACGGCCTCCATTACCGAGAAGGTGACTCTCCTACCATTTTCGTGTCCCACCCGGACCACGTGTCTTAAGGCAGTGGTCAGGGTAGTCGGCTGCTCTAGTCTCGCTAATTGCATGGTAAATTCAAGGTTTGGATAGACCCTGACTGGGTCGATGGGTGGCAATCTCGCGACAGGATCTTTCGTGGCTAGTTCATTGGAGCTAGTTATTGTGTTCTCCTGTAGTGGTTGTTTTGTGTTACTGTTCTCTTTCGTTGAGATTGCCACCGTCTCTGTTACAGGATGCCATTGCCGTTGATCTTTAGTCAGCGTAGTCCTCCGGCTTTGGGAGGAGGGAGACTTGACTATAAGAGGCTCAGTTTGAGTTCCTCTGTCAGTTGTGGTGGATTCCGTCTGAGTGCACTCATCCTTTGTAGTGACTGAGGCGTTAGTGAGCAACCTCAAAAACATCTTAAAGGCACTTGCCCTCATGGCATCCCTCCTCCTTTTGCTCGGGGATTTTCTTTTGGTCATCCTGTGTGCTTTGGCTTGTTCAGCCATAGTCTATCCTTGAGATTAACCTTTGCTCTAAGAGTCTGTAGGTGGGGCAATTCCGCCCAGTGGCGCCACAAGGTTTTTTGCCCCTTCTTTTACAAGGGATGCAGACTGTTGCAGCCCTACAATCTTTACGGACATGTCCGTCTTCGCCACATTTTGAGCAGGCCGACCCCCTGGTACAATGCCTCAGAACGTGGTCGAGATCTCCACAGTTGTGGCAACGCGGTACCACAATATAGTCACGTGTGTTTATGGCGTGAAAGCCGATATAGAGTCTGCCCATTGTAGTAATCTTTTTCCACATTTGAGCTGAGACCTCTGCGACGTGGTGAACCACGTCACGGTCTCGAGGTCCTGTTTTGAATCTCAATTTGAAGCTTTCTTTAAATTCATCCTCTGTCATTTCTTCGAAATTTTGTGCCCTCACGGTTTCATGAATCTCCTCATTTGACATAATTGTCGGTACATCATATAAGATGACCAAAGGGTTTCTCTTCCTCGGTGGCTCGCATTTGACCACCGAGTTTAGTTTAGCATTATTTAGTAGTTTAACCTTGTCCTCTTCAGAGGCCACTTCTACTATTACAGAGTTCTTGCTTGGTTTGACCTTATTTATTTTGATTTTATCTTTTATCGGATTTACTGTAGTGGTGAGTAGCTCCTGTATTTTTCTTACACTAGTGTCCTTGCCGGGTAAGGTCCTTAGAAAGACCGTTGTGTCAGCCCTTTTAGTTATCTTTGCAATTGTATCCCTGGTTGTTTGTGGTTTCGGTTCACTTAAACCTAACGAACCGAAGGACATCACACACATCCATGCCCGAGATAGGATTCGAACCTGTTACCGTAGCAGTCTCGCGGTTCCGCACTTTTTATTTATTTATTTATTTTATTTTTTCTTGTAATCTCATTTTGTTCTTTATAGTTCGTTGCAATTGTTCGTGGCGGACGTCTCTTGACGCGCGTTGAAGTTCATTATTGATCCAGTCACTCAGTTCTTTTATTACAGAGCGCACCTTACCCTCTGACCGAACATGCTGAGCTACCGTGCCGGACTGAGCGCCTAGAACCGCTCGGCCACCTCGGCCGGCTGCACTAAGTCACTTCAACTCGAACTTATGTGTGCCTTGTAACACTATACGCCGAAGTAACAGGTTCATCGTATTTACACTACTGGACATGGAAATTGCTACACCAAGAAGAAATGCAGATGATAAACGGGTATGCATTGGACAAATATATTACACTAGAACTGACATGTGATTACGTTTTCACGCAAATTGGGCGCATAGATCCTGAGTAATCAGTACCCAGAACAACCACCTCTGCCCGTAATAACGGCCTTGATACGCCTGTGTATTGAGTTGGATGGCGTGTACATGTACAGCTGCCCATGCAGCTTCAACACGATACCACAGTTCATCAAGAGTAGTGACTGACGTATTGTGACAAGCCAGTTGCTCGCTCACCGTTGACCAGACGTTTTCAATTTGTGAGAGATCTGGAGAATGTGGTGGCCAGGGCAGGAGTGGAACATTTTCTGTACCCGGAAAGGCCCGTACAGGACCTGCAACACGGTGGCGTGCATTATCCTGCTGAAATGTAGGGTTTCGCAGGGATCGAATGAAGGGTAGAGCCACGGGTCGTAACACATCTGAAATGTAACGTCCACTGTTCTAAGTGCCGTCAATGCGAACAAGAGGTGACCGAGACGTGTTACCAATGGCGCCCCATATCATCACGCCGGGTGATACGCCAGTGATACACGCTTCCAATGTGCGTTCACCGCGATGTCGCCAAACACGGATGCGACTATCATGATGCTGTAAACAGAACCTGGATTCATCCGAAAAGATGACGTTTTGCCATTCGTGCACCCAGGTTCGTCGTTGAGTACACCATCGCAGGCGCTCCTGTCCGTGATGCAGCGTCAACGGTAACCGCAGCCATGGTCTCCGAGCTGATACTACATGTTGCTGCAAACGTCGTCGAACTGTTCGTGCAGATGGTTGTTGTCTTGCAAACGTCCCCATCTGTTGACCCAGGGATCGAGACGTGGCTGCACGATCCGTTACAGCCATGTGGATAAGATGCCTGTCATCTCGACTGCTAGTGATACGAGGCCGTTGGGATCCAGCACAGCGTTCCGTGCCGGCCGGTGTGGCCGTGCGGTTCTAGGCGCTTCAGTCTGGAACCGCGTGACCGCTACGGTCGCAGGTTCGAATCCTGCCTCGGGCATGGATGTGTGTGATGTCCTTAGGTTAGTTAGGTTTAAGTAGTTCTAAGTGCTAGGGGACTGATGACCGCAGATGTTAAGTCCCATAGTGCTCAGAGCCATTTCAACCATTTTTGAACGGCGTTCTGTATTACCCTCCTGAACCCACTGATTCCATATTCTGTTAACAGTCATTGGATGTCGACCAACGCGAGCAGCAATGTCGCGAAACGATAAACGGCAGCCGTGATAGGCTACAATCCGACCTTTATCAAAGTCGGAAACGTGATTGAACGCATTTATCCTCCTTACACGAGGCATCACAACAACGTTTCACCAGGCAACGCCGGTCAACTGCTGTTTGTGTATGAGAAATCGGTTGGAAACTTTCCTTATGTCAGCACGTTGTAGGTGTAGCCACCGGTGCCAACCTTGTGTGAATGCTGTGAAAATCTAATCATTTGCATATCACAGCATCTTCTTCCCGTCGGTTAAATTTCGCGTCTGTACCACGTCATCTTCGTGGCGTAGCAATTTTAATGGCCAGTAGTGTATAAGGAGGTTGCGCACTACCTGTTTAAGCTGGGCACAGGATGGTCGGTTGGTTTGGATGAGGGGACCAAAGAGCGTGGTCATCGGTCCCATCGGATTAGGGGAGGATGGGGAAGTAAGTCGGCTGTGATCTTTCAAAGGAGTTATCCACCATTTTCCCGAAGCGGTTTAGAGAAATCACGGAAATCTTAAATCAGGGTGGCCGGACACGGGTTTGAACTGTCGTCCTCCCGAATGCGAGTCCAGTGTAATAACCACTTCGCCACCTCGATCGGTCTGAGCAAACAGTTCTCGCACTCACTTTCTTGCTTTCGTTATTTCCCACATTTTCTGATGGAATAATTAATGTATACCGAGTCCTTTCAATAAATCAGTGCACGAGTGGTGGAGTAATAACTGCACGACGCATACCGTTAGCGTTGTCGTGTTTACTGTGGTTGATTATTTGGACCTGTACTCTTGATCACAATTTTGTTGCCAGATTATTCTTCTCCGAGGTCAGTATACATTAATTCCGGACCACTAGCATCGCTTCAGGTTCATATTTTCTTTTCCTGTACGTGGTGCCACTGTCTGCAACTGAAGGTGTAATGCGTGAACATTGTTTCACTGCGTTATACACATTCAAAATATTTCAAATTATTCTCTTTTTTTACGAAGAACGGTTTATAATACAAAATCACAAATTAACATTCACTCAGTAGCGATTACAATGGATTCCAACGAAGTAATACAAAACAAATACATCCATGTAAATTACTTATATCTTTGGGTCCCACTTTATCGAATTAGGTATACAAAATGCCAGTATTTTCATTTAGTAGACTTTTCCTGTAGCTACAGTATTGGTCCTAATTCTCCATTTACCCACAGTCAAGTAAAGTACAGGATGAGGCAGGAAAATGAACTATTTTAATTAATCTCTAAAAGTGGAATGTTATTATTGGCGACCCTTAATACCAGTCACGTGTTTCAGGCAGGTCCACTATTTGCCGAGATGGAGCAGTGGAGCTGGTCAGGACGTGCTGTGGCTGTGAAGGCCTCTCACGAGGACGGTGGCTGTGTGTCGCTGCTGCTAGACGGGAATACCGCCGTCAATTCGGCGTTAGACGGAGTGATACCTTACCGTCGGCACGTGAAATCATGTTGTGGGTGAAAAACTATGAAGCTATGGGATGTGCACTTCAGTTGAAACCGCCAGGAAGGCCCAGAAGTTGTCACTCACAGGAACGCATGGAGGACGTTACTGTCGCTCAACAGCTCCACAAGGCCCCTTACACGGCCAGAAAGCCACAGTCTGGTGTACTGCCTCCTCAATGGACGTAATCGATCCTTTCTTTTGTCAGGACAAACATGAACTCGCGACCACAGCCACATCTCAGCGATTTGCTACCATCGTTGACGTATTCCTCGTTCCTGAACTTGAGCAGTTTCCTGCCAATATGTATTGGTTTCGACAAGAAGGTACTACGTCTTATTGTGCTCAAATTTCAGTGACATCAGTGAACAGAGGGTTTGGGAACCACATCATTTCAAGTACAAAGTAAATTTTGTGGCTTTCAAGGGCTCCCGACTTATCTATCTGAGACTATTTCTCTTGTGAGTCCCTTAAACAAAGGGCGTAAGATAGACTTCTGCACACAATTGCCGAAATGAAAGACAGCATTCACGCTGAAATCTGAATCATTCCTATAAAGTTGCTTGTATGTCTAATAAACGATTTACAGCGAAGATTGCAAGGGTCAACGTAACAATGGTGTCCATCTATAAAACATCATTTCCCAAACATGAACGTTGCGTGAAATGGCAATACGCAAGGGTTTCATTGTTGTGATTGAAAATTTCTTACAGTATATTTCTCTACCTGTTTCGCTATATCCAAATCGGCCCGCTTTTCTACTACGCACTGTATTTGTTAACAGTTACAGATTTCTCCCGAAAGCGCTCACAGCCGCTACAACTTTCTCTACCCGCTTAGTACCCCGTTTACCGTAATCAATAATTCTTGAATTAGTGTCTCAATCATACACATCTCCCTACAACTATTTGTCCCCCGCTACAGACTTCTACGCCAGCTACTCTTATTGTTACGCTCTGTGAACGCAGCACTGGTCCGTCGCTAGGCAATTTTCTTTTGAACTGGTCAACCCAGCTGCTCTTGCCGCATTTAGAAGAAGTTTCGCTGCTATACATCGCCGTACTTTTGCAACCTGGTGTACACCGGGCGCCTACTAATGGAGGTAAAGAACATACGTATTATGTGATATACCTTAAATAGTCTGTGTACCGTCCTTTTCACGCTGAAAGGTATGGATTACGGAAGGCCGATACGTACTTTCTTAGCAGTGAAGTAGCAGAAAATAAAAGCTCACTTGGGCTTATAAAAGTGTAAAAAAGCAAAAAATTACAAAACAATGGTTTGGGTACAGTAAAGAATGAAGATTCGTTTCTGTGACACATGGCCAATATTGGTGGTTGGTTGACCCGCTTTTTATCGTGACGGTTCTAAACGGTTTACCATTAATTACATTTGCGTCAACATTGTGTTTCGTTATAAAACTAACTTGACTGAAAGTCTGTTGGATTAGCTCCTCCTGCCTACACTGGGAAATTTTTGTCTTTTGGAGTTTATTGTATCGATCATGTATAAAGTGAAATAATCAATGCTCCCTCGAATAATGATATATGTGAAACAGGCCGATTAAACGCCATGCCTAAGATTAGGCTAGTCTAGCTTTATAGCTTATGGTCCTCTTCGTCGTCCATAAACTAATTTATTAGGTCTACAACTTTGCTTTCGCCACTTACAACAGATGGTAGCAGCGGAAAATGGTGGTGCAGGTGGCAGCTAGTAAGTGTCACAAAATAAACTGATGCATCTGTGAGCATAGCGCCATCAGAATATTTGTCTGTTTGTGATGGCATCATAAAGATAATCTCGACGGAATATGTCAACTTCCGTGCGCAGCTCTAGTCGTCTGTTACAAGTATTAATTTTCTGCGTTAACATGAAGAAATCTGCGGCAGAGGACCATGCGTAAGATCTATGGTGAGTTACCTATTAGAGAATGGTTTCTGTAATTCAGAAACGGTGATTCTGACATCGAATACCGGAGCGGCGATGGAAGAGAAAAGATTTTCGTAGCTATTGGAACCGACGGAAACAACCACAGGAGATTGTTCTCGAAAGCAATTGATGCATTTGAGCCCAATCCTGGAAGACAAATGACCACAATACAGTGACAGTCATGAAAATGTGATTTTGCAGCGTGACTGTGCCACGGTTTGATGAAGACAAGTTAAGAAATGATGAAAATACAGAACAAGAGTGTAAAACTATTTTGGCAAACAGACTTAACGAAGCCAAAGATTGCGTAGGAGAGGATACTGAAGAGAGATTGAAACGGTCAGTGAGACTGCTGAAACTATACAGGCTAGAAAGAAGAAATCTAGATCCCAGGTCTGGTTTAATGAAGATTGTAGGATGAAGACAGAAGACAGAAGAAAGGAATGACCCAATATAAAGAATGCTGGAGAGGAGAACAAGAAACACTGTAAAAGAATACCAGGAAAAGAGAAGTACATAAGGAACATAGGAGGAAAAAGAGAGAATTTGAAAAACGGTGGACTGATGAGTTAGAAGAGAGAAAGACTGCTCAGGAAACAAGGAAAATATATATGTGGGTGAAAGATATAAAGAAACGATCCGAACTCAGAGCAATTACCTGTAACAGGAGGAATTCTGATTAGAGGAAAAGATCAGTTTTAGACAGATGGGTGGAATATTTTAGTGTACTGAATACAGAAACGGAAAACGAAGGTGAGGTTCATGCTAGTATCGTAGAGGAGCTGCAGCAAGAAGTAAACGAAGGAGAAGAGTACCGGGTATCAGCAGACGGAGCATCACTGAAGAAGTTAACGGTAGTATCAAGACTCTTAAAAACAATAAATCTCCGGGAGAAGACAATACTACAACAGAAATGAGAACATATGGCTGAGAAAATCTAATAAGGGTTTTGTATGAAATTATAGTGGAAAGAAAATATTGCTGAACTATGGAATAGATTAATACTCTGCTCTATGCAGAAGAAACACGACAAAGCCGACCGTGCGAGTTATAGAGGAATTTCAATGCTCGATGTAGTATATAATGTAATAGGAAAAAACATGGTTGGCTCTCTAACAAGATATGTATAAATCTAAGATACTACCAGTGTGGTTTCAGAACTAATAGATCAACTACAGATAAGATTTTTACTATCAGGCAGATCCTTGAATGATTTTATGAGCATAACAGCGATGTCTACCAGCTGTTCATTTATCTCAAACAATGATAAAATCAAAAGGGATGAACTCCCGAATGCAATGGAAGAGGCAGGCGTACCCAATAAACTGGGAAGACTAGTTCAAACGACTTGAGAAGAATAGTATCTAAAGCAAAGATTGAGGGAGCATTATCAACGGCATTTGAAGTTAACCGAGGACTGCGACATGGTAATGTGCTCTCCATTATTCTGTTTGATGTTTTACGGGATTCCTGATACACATGGTATGCTCTTGAAATTGTCGTACAGAATAATCCCCACTTCGTCGCTACCTCGGAGATGCTGCGTCCTACCGCTCTTGCACCGAGTATAGCAACACGTTCTCACTCACTTAAAACTTGATAGTCTGCCATTGTAGCAGCAGCAACCGAACTAACAACTACGCCAGACACATATTGTCTTATACAGGTGTTTCCGACCGCAGCGCCGTATTCTGCCTGTTTATATATCTCTGTAATTGAATACGTTTGCCTATACCAGTCTTATTTTGGTGTTTGAGTGTACTATGATTTGTTATCCAGGAGGAAACGGGACCTGAGAGAAAAGGTTAAAAAATTAGAAAGATATTGAGCGGAGATGTGGCTGATAATTAATTAGTCAAAGACCAAATGTATGTTAACATCTAGGAAAAGGTATGGTGAAGGAGAAATAAGCATGACTTTGAATGGGGAGGAATATGAGCACTGTGAGAGCTTAAAATATCTTGGGCCCATGGTAACTGAGAATAATCTTATGAGAGAAGAAAAACATACGTGAATTGCAGCTGGTAACAGGAGTTACACTGCATGGATTAAAGTATTAAAAGCATGAAGCCTTAGTAGGAATCTGAAGCTGACTGTGTATCCTACAGCAGTGACACCTGTGGTGATGTATGTTTCGGAGACTTGGACGATAAGGCAAAACGATGGGGAGTTGTTGCAGAGATAGGAAAGGAAGATACTAAGCAAAATCTACGGACAAATGGATGATAGGGGAGCTTTGGCGGATCGGAAATAATGAGGAGATCAGAGAGGTGTATAACAAAGCAGGTATCGTGACACAAATAAAGAATAATAGACTAATTTAGTCGGGAAGTACACAAAGACTGGGGAAGATCAGGACAGCCAAGAAACAGCCAAGAAAGTTTTCAAAGGAAAACCAGGGGGACGCCATCTAAGGGGCAGCCCAAGAATCATATGGCTAGATAACGTGGAGGAGGACTTGAGAAGAGTGGCAGTCAGAAGATGGAGAGCCGAGGCACCCAGCAGAGAAGATTGGGCGTAGATTGTCCAGGAGGCCAAGGCCCTACATGGGCTGTAGCACCAATTAGTAAGCAAGTAAGTAAGATGTATGGTGATAGACCTTTTAGTGAAAGTACTTGTAGAGAATGCTTACGGCGCTTCAATAACTGTGATTTTGACGTCGGAGACCGGCATAGCGGTGGAAGTGGGAAGCCTTTCAAAGCGACTGACACCAAGTGGAAACAGTCACAAGAGATTCTTGTCGAAAGCAATTGATATTTTTGAGCGGAACACTGGAAGGCAAACGGCCACAGTACAGAGAAAGGCATGAAAAGGTGATTTTGCATCATGACAGCGCTCGACCTACTGTCGCAAAACCCGTCAGAACGTGCCTGGAAACGTTGAAATGGGAAGTAATAACCCACTTGCCGTAATCTGCAGACATTGCTCCTTCTGACTACCACCTTTCTTGGACATTTACACAAGGCCTGGCTGACCAGTGCTTCCGGTCATATGAGTAAATGCAAAATTAGATCGATTCATGGATCTCCTCAAAAGATGCCCAGTTCTTCCGCCGTGGGATTCCTATGTTATCCGAGAGACGGGAGAATGTGGTGACCCGCGGACGATTTTCGAATGTGACGAGACCTGAAATGTTGCAAAATTTATGGAAAGAATTTTTGGTTAAAGTTACATAATTTATTGAACAGCACATGGTTGGCTGTGCTTGAGATCTGTAAGCGTACCTGGCGCTGTACTAACATCAGCACGCTGCCGAGGCATTTACCAGCGCCAGGGAGCACTGAACTGTGTGGAGCGACATCTTCTGGCAAAAAAGTCGTTTGTAACGCTGCCCAGAGTTGACAGCCATCTCACGCTGGTAAAAAGCTTTCCTGTGTGCTGCTGTTCGTACCTAATCGGTTATCATTGCTACAGCTGTCAAACCCGACCAGTCACGGAATACTCATGAAATTATATGACTGTATCCCGACACATATGTGTTTAACGAGTTTAACATTATACTGAAAGTGCCTACAAAGAGGAAACATCGAGGTATAGAAAGTAAAAATAAAATAGATATAAAAACAACCAAAGCAGGAAGCCAATTTATTTCAAGCGGTTTACCACTGGCGAGGAACCTGTTGCAACTAAAAGCTATTAAATGAGATTGTAGCCTAATCGGATTTTGGGATTTTTTTAAACATTGTTGTTTGTTATCTTCTAGTTTTTTAGCGAGCAGAGAGTGCTATTTGTCGCTTATCGATTAATATCTAATTGCTTGGTATATATTTAGGACTGTATTATTTTACGAAACTATGATGTGATATTGCAATTCATTGCCTTTTATGTTTAGTCTTGCTGATCTGTGGCCCTACCCGTTACCACTCTCTCATTTTTTTACGTATCCCAGTATTTTGTTTCTTATAGCAACTTCGTTAGTCAACTGAAGCGTATGTATATCTTTTGCTTTCTCGCTGGTGTGGTACTTATTCCGTCCCACTGATCTAACCAACATCTTGCTGCGGTACCAGCTGATGCTACGTGCGTCCCTCTAGTGCAATAGATTTGGTATTTAATTTAGGTCACGTCTCTTCGCTATTTTGGTTCCTGTTTAGGCACATATCGATAAAAATATCAGTACAGAGTCTGTTTCTGACGTATATGTATTACCGTGTTTGGCATTTTGTGACTTCAGCGTGAAATACGTGCTTCTTGGAGCCATGTTATCCGTTGCTTATTGAGGAACAGGTCATCTGAAGACAGCTTTCGTTTTGTTGTAGTTTTGTTCTTCCGTAACCTTTTTCTTTTGCACACGTGGCGAAGAGCATTTCCATTGCAAGGCAAATGGTCACATAATGTTTTATTTTTCATTGATGTACATGAAACAACTTTAATTTGCAGACGTTCATGGCTCTGTATTCGTTGTGGTTGATTTGTAGGGAACTGACAAGGAAAAGGCGACGTTGCCTATAATGTCCCGCTATAAGTTTCAGTTACAATTTAAGAAACTTCTTCCTATACTCGAGTTGAAAAACTTGTTTAGCATTATTAGTGCAACATAATTCTTAAATATGATGTGGTGCATTTTATCACGTGTTTTTATGCGAAGTTATTAATCGAACAATAATGTTGTATTATAATATGGTAACATAAAGGCGTTATGACAAGTGAAACGCAGATGAATTGGACATAGTTGTAACAGTATATCTAAATGGCAATCATAGATTAAATGTATATGAACAAATATAAAATGTCCCTAAGCTAAATATTTTGAGACACGCTGAAAATGAGAAGGAAAACGCCAACGGGCATGTTAAAATGTTTTCCAACAAAGCTGAAAACGAATTGGCATGATATACTCTTAAATTCTAAGAGATTATGGTCCATTTAAGCTTTTCGGACGTAATAAAACTTGCGTTAGACTTTGCAGAACGAGTCTGCTTGTCCCATAGTTTCGTACCAAAAGGAGCAACGACAGACAAAAACAATGCTGAAGCTGTCCATTAAATCAAAGCTGAAGAAAATTAGAACTACAGTTCGACCTGTGAAATGGAAGTGTATCGGAGATTGCGGGAGGCCATTACAGCGACTCATTCCTAAAACACAGAAATGGTGTAGTGAGTTTTTGATGAAGACCAAATGGAAGAAGTGACCAGACGCATGAAATAAGAAAATGTGGGCTCCTGACAAGTGTAAAGGGGCAGGGAACGCAGGGAAGAAGTTGTATCCCGATGCGTACAAATAGTGTTTTAAGAACTAAAACTTCGAACATTACCTTAAACTTTGACTAATACGTATCTTCAAGTACAGAGGTATAGTTTACAAGGGAATTACAAATTAAGATACCAGATTCTCAATTTCTTCAGCCTGTAGATGTTTATAAAATTAAGTGCAGTGTGTTTAGCTTTCCAAGAGTTTGAGTTCCTTAAATCAGACAACGAGAACAACATCCTACAGTTGAGGATGACAATGTTTAAATAATTTTATAACGCAATTTTCAGTCTATAGCGAATAAAATATCAAATGTGGTACAATTCAGACAACTCTCATGTACTTGTTCAGGTTATTGTGTGCAGTCGTAAGGATAAGATTATTTTAATAACTACGAAATAATTTATCTCTCCTTTAGCTTAATTTCAGCAGATTCGCTATCAATTGTACTATTTATTACAATTTCCACGATTGTAATTTCGACTTTCGATCATTTTAATGTGGCTGAATGTGCTGAAAATACAGCAGCTATCAGTAAAACGAATAAAAATAATTTAAACCTGTGTTCACTTTATGAATGTTGACAACTGCTGTGTTCTCAGAACAAACAAAGATTTATCGTTTCTGTTTCGTTGGTACGGAACTCAGTAAGAAATGCGAGACTGCGTTGCAGCTTACGTCTACTCACAGGTTACATCTGGAATACTTATTTGTTTGTGTGAAACACATCAGCAGGTAACCTTAAGTGGGACAAAGAAACGTACATCTACATCTACATACATATAGCGCAAGCCACCGTGCGGTGCGTAGTGGAGAGTACCCTCGTACCACATCTCCATTTCTGTTCCACACGCAGACAGAACGAGACGGCTGTGCTCCGATGAACCGAAAGTTACGACCACGTGCTCAATAGCCTGTCTGTTCGTCTCTGGAACGAAATACATCACTCATTCTGCGTATCAGGGATCCGGCAGTTTGTTGGTAGGTTTGTGGATGTATGTGGCATTCTATGTCTACGGACAGATCATGTAACTCGCACAAATAACGAGCCGCTGCTTTACATACAGGATGATGGGGCCAGATATCGACTCAGATGGGTTCCATGCGATTTACATCAGGCAATTTTGGTCGTCTAGACGTTTACGTGAGTTCGCTCCTCAAACCATTGTGGTAAGGATCTTGTTCCGAGACACGAGCAGTTATACTGCTGGAAGATGACATCGCCGGCGGGAAAGACATCAAGCGTTAAGGGATGCAGAGGGGAATGTCTTCCACAGCAAAATACTGCTCCCACCAACCTGTGTCCGTGCTGTGCCGCACGTCTCGAGCCGCGGTTCACTTCGATGACGGCACGTGTGGAGACAACCAGTGACTCAGTGTGGCAAAAATGTGATTCACCGTATGGGTCGAGGCGTTTATATTAATCGGCTGTAGAATCTCAATAGCCCTTTGCTCATTGCAATCATAACTGACAATGTCGTTGGATCAACATGCGAGAATGTAGGCGTGATCCGCTGCGGAGCTCCATGTTGAACAACATATGATGAACGGGGTGCTCCGAAATACCTTTGCGTGCACCAGCATTCTACTCTTTCGCCAGATATGTCACAGATCGTTATTTATCATACTTTATAGAACACGCTTTAAAGTTCCTCCATGAGAAGAAAGCCGCTTTCACTCCAGGAAGCATCTCCGTAATACTTGCGTATTGTTCGGACCTAGCAGTGACAAATCTAGCAGCGTGTCTCTGAATTGCTTCGATGTCCTCGTTTTTAATCCGACCTACGTATCCAAACCAAATAAGCAGAATTCAAGAGTAGCTCGTACTAGTGTCCTACATGCGGTCGCCTTTAAGGATGAATCACAATTTCCCAAAATTCTCCCAA
Organism: Schistocerca serialis cubense; assembly: GCF_023864345.2. NCBI lineage: Eukaryota > Metazoa > Arthropoda > Insecta > Orthoptera > Acrididae > Schistocerca > Schistocerca serialis. The sequence continues at coordinate 963,941,253 of NC_064641.1, read as the reverse complement.
TGAACCGAAGCTATATATATATATATATATTTAAGCGTCAATGTCTCAAGCAGGTCACTAATAATGCTGTATCCGAAAATTACAGGTTTGTTTTTCCTACTCATCCGTATTAACTTACATTCAGCTCTAGATGTCATTCATCACTTCAACTAGAAATTTCGTCTGAGTGATCTTGTATCTTCTTACAGTCAGTTAACTTCGACACCTTCCAGTACAACACAGCATCATCACCAAACAACTGCAGATTGCAGCTCACCCTCTTCACAGATCATTTACGAATATAATAATTAACAATGGTTCTGTCTCACTTCCCTGGGGCACTCCTGACGATGCTCTTGTCTCTGATGAAAATTCGTCGTTGAGGACAACATACTGGGTTCTATTAGTCTTCGAGCCACTCGCATATCTGGGGATCTATTCCATATGGAATCTGCCTGTTTCCCTTATCCGTAATTCGCAGTATTGCACGTGAGAAAAGAGCAAGCTGAGTTTCGCACGAGCGATGCTTTCGAAAACCATGCTGACTCGTGGACATAAGCGTGTCGGCATCAAGAAAATTTATTGTATTCAAACCGGGAATACGTTCACAGATTCTGCAGAAAGCCGATGTTAGAGATATTGGTATGTAAGTTTGCGAGTCGTTTCGTCTGCCCTTTTTTTATAGTGTAGTCAAATTCACAAACCACCCATTAACCCGTATCTTACCCAAAACCACCTTCCATTCAACAGCAGATTGAAGCTTAACATGTTACCGTCGGCATAGCTTCCTTCTCGGTATATCCCCGCTGTCTTTCTTCCGTCCACCGGGGAATCAGTATTTCTGGCTCATAGTCAAGACTGTCCCAGATTCCCTCCAAACTACCCATTTCTTTAATTATTCCCTTAAACTCATCTGCTAACTTTTCAATATTATTTCTTTCTCTTCCCCGGACCAGTCATCTTGATCCTCCGATATTACTGCATCATAACTAGTTGACTTGTACTACTGTTTGTTTATCATTGTTTCCATTCGAAAGGAATGAAACATTACGTGATAATTATTTAACACAATTTTGATAGCACCGGCATTACTGTAACAACACACATTCACTTTCTTTAGTATTGGTAGTAGCAGTATTGGTAACATTAGTATTACGAGGTGCAATTCATGAACTAGGCAAAGTTCAGCGTTAACTCTCCTAAGACGGTTTAGATGTTAGAAAGGGCTGAATTCCTTACTATTGCCTCGTAAAATAAGTATGTAAATAAATTAATTAACAAATAATTCAGTTTTCTGTAGAAAATATCCTATAATTGTAGTTATAGCACGTAAGTTGTTAGCTGCACCAAAAATTCCTTACACAGGTATATCTCGAATGATATATGTTGGCCTACAGCCATATAATCACTAGAACTCTTAGGACAATCAGCGTTACAGTTAATGATCGTCAGTTTTCCATTTTCGTTATTCTTAGTTACAAAAAATCGCTATCGAACATTGTACAAATTTTGATATCAGATAAATTCATCCCCTAAGCCTGGAGGTATTATTAAATTTATCTGCTTAGTAACAGACTTTTCGAACGTTCACCAGCGCGTACAACTAAGTACTACTCTTCACAGAACTAGTTTTCAGGGCTTTCTGCCCAAAACTATGTTTTACATAAACATGTGGTTATGGGCGGCTCAGTTACATGAGTACGAAAATAGCACCTATGTTCAAGAAAGAAAATCGTGTCAGAGTCAATTAAAAATATTCTCAACTCAGCTTCATTAATACTGAGGTGACAAAGGTCACGGGTTAGCGATATGTACGTACAGAGACGGTGTTAGTGTGGCGTGCACAAGGTTTAAAAGGGCAGTGCATAGACGGATCTGTCGTTTGTACTCAGATGGTTCATGTGAAAATGCTTCCCTTTGAACGTGGTTTAGTAACTGGTGATTCACGCATGGGATATTCAACTTCGGTAATCTTCAGGGAATTCCGTATTCAGAGGCCCACAATTTGCTGGAGTACGCTTTCGCCAGCACACCGGTCGGCACTGGGAAACACTGTACAGCAGGCTCTGAACTAGGCGTCCCTATGAGGAGAGGAGACCAGGACACGGCCCCAGGGAACGCGCCGATGGCGCCACCTGGGCCGCATGCATATAGGCAGCCGTCGACGACCGACCTGTCTCCCTCATCAGCCCCCCTTTTCTCCCCTCATCTGTCGCGGTCCACCCCCCGCCCCCATCCCTCCATCGGCCATAGGTTGTGGTGTGTCATCTCTGTGATAATTTTTTAGTGCAGTGTTTACGTGAGTGTTTAGTGTTGAATTTCCGCCATTTCACAATTTAAAAGGTCACCGTTTCTATCGCCTGCTTTTATTGTTTATTATCTTCTTATCACATTTTTAAATATTTTGTAGGCTGAAGAGCGACGTACTAAGCTGCTACCAGCCCACTACATGCAGGGGGGGGGGGGGGGGGGGCAGATCGAAACCCAATTCAGAAAAAAAAACAGCTCTCCCATTCTCTCATCTAGGTATACTGCCTTGCTATGTCGCATCGAGACTCAGCTGGCATTGCGCCTCAATATGCCACACTGTGCTCTAGTCTTAGACATCAATAGTCGTCGTCTCGCACCCTCGCTAGCTATGATAATCGTTAGACATAGTATTTTGATTGCTGTTAACCAAAGAACTTCAGATTGGACATCATTGAAATTAAGCACCACGTGTGCATTTTTTGTTGTAGTGAGAGGAAACCGTCCACCCACCTATCATTCCACCCTCTCCTCATGCAGCCAGGAATCACGAAACATCACGGGAGGGCACAGCCGCAATAAGTGGCGACGATTCTGATCAACAAGTTTTATTTAATTATCATGTGTTCTAGGTTGCTGCCGGGGAGCTGTCGTTAATGATTCTACACGCAAAAGGACTCTTGAAGATAGAAGTTGACTGTGGATATTTTATCACAGACGCAGTCCCTTTGACTGCCATTAAACTCGGCCAAAGGTCTAAACAACCATGCATGAGCAGCGCCTATTAGACGGAGAGGGTCTGACAGCCGATCAGTTCCAGTCATTCCACCAGGAAAGAGGTACATGGATCGTGTGGTCTGTAGTTCAATCATGCCTACACAGTAAATATTGCAGTCCGACCACGTCCGCATCTTTACTTTGCGCCAGGAAAGACTCTCAACAAGGGAAGTGTCCAGGCGTCTCGCAGTGAACCAAAGTGATGTTGTTCGGATATGGAGGAGATTCAAAGAGACAGTATCTGTCAATGACATGCCTCGCTCAGGCCGCCCAAGGGCTACTACTGCAGTGGATGACCGCTACCTACGGATTATGGCTCGGAAGAACCCTGACAGCAACGCCACCAAGTTGAATAATGGTTTTCGTGCAGCCACAGGATGTCTGTTACGACTCAAACTGTGCTGCATGATGCGCAACTTCACTTCCGACGTCCATGGCAAGGTTCATCTTCGCAACCACGACATCATGCAGCGCGGTGCAAATGGGCCCCACAACACGCCGAATGGACCGCTCACGATTGGCATCACGTTCTCTTCACCAATGAGTGTCGCATATGCTTTCAACCCTACAATCCTCGGAGACGTGTTTGGAGGCAACCTAGTCAGGCTGAACGCCTTAGACACATTGTCCAACGAGTGAAGCTTGGTAGAGACTCCCTGCTAAAATTAAATGTCATGTAACTAGGGTCTCCCGTCGGGTAGACCGTTCGCCGGGTGCTAGTCTATCGATCTAACGCCACTTCGGCGACTTGTGCGTCGATGGGGATGAAATGATAATGATTAAGACAACACAACACCCAGTTCCTGAGTGGAGAAAATCTCCGACCCAGCCGGGACTTGAACCCGCACCCTTAGGATTGACATTCTGTCACGCTGACCACTCAACTACTGGGGGCAGACTATTCCCTGCTGTTTTGGGGTGGCATTATGTGGGGCTGATGTACGCCGCTGGCGGTAATGGAAGGCGCCGAGAGGCTGTACGATACGCGAATGCCATCCTCCGACCGATAGTGCAGCCATATTGGCAGCATATTGGCGAGCCATTCTTCTTCATAGACGAAAATTCGCGCCCAGATCGTGCACATCTTGTGAATGGCTTCCGTCGTCTAGAGTGGCCAGCATGTTCTCCAGACATTAACCCTATGGAACATGCCTGGAATAGACAGAAAATGGTTGTTTATGGGCGAGGTGACCCACCAACCACTCTGAGGGCTCTACTCAGAATCGCCGTTGAGCAGTTGGACAATGTGGACCAACAGTGCCTTGATGAACTTGTGGATAGTATCCCACGACAAATACAGGCAAGCAACAATGCAAGAGGGCGTGCTACTGGATATTCGAGGTACCGGCGTGTACAGCAATCTGGGCCACCACCTCTGAAAGTGTCGCTGTCTGGTTGTACAACATGCAATGTGTGGTTCTCATGATCAATAAAAAAGGCGGAAATGATGTTTATGTTGATTTCTATTCCAATTTTCTGTACAGGTTCGCGAACTCTCGGAACCGAGGTGATGCAAAACGTATTTGATGTGTGTAGATCGATTACAAGTACAGGATATAGTATGACAGTTGTTTGAATAGGTTGGCCATCTACGAGAAAGTGTGTATCTCTACATGACACAACGTGAATTGATTCATTTGGGTTGAGTGAGACATGGTGGACTGTGTCATGGGAAGCATGGAGGTCTCGATATGGATACCGTTTCATTGATGCTTCGCTGTGTTTAATGATGGTTTCTCCAACTGACTTGGTGTTTAAGACTGTGTTGGTTCCTTTCCTCTACGCAGCAAAGCAACTAGCAGTCATTTTCATGTCCGAGATTAACTCTAGTATAGTTTTTGTGAATAGCTTCTTTGAGCTGCAGTCACTCATGTTTGACGTCCAACTGAAGACAGTGACGAAACATCGCTTACTACGTCAGCTAGGGGCCGTGGCCTACTTCTGTTGACGCATGCTGTTGGTTCCTGTGCTTCCATGTAACATTTGAACGTCTTCGTCAACCTTCCGTCTTCTTCTGACGAACACAGCTTCTCTGTCGTCTCTCTAAAAACATTCGAGTTTTTGTTTCTAATCTGTACTCTGTCACTTAAATGCAATAACTTATTGTGTGCTTTAAGAATTATAAATTTCCTACAATTTGTATCTTCGTTTAAGTAAATCATTTCAGTCTTGCTATTAACAGTTACCATTTGCGTGAAAGTTTAACTTAGTGAAGAAAGAAGAGTAGCTTTGATTTGTGCCCTTCGGTTTCCAGCGATGGGGGGTTACATGTTGGTTTTGAGAGAAGCTGACCGAACTGTAACTGGATATACTGCACAAGAGACTGGAATACGTCCACCTTTGTACGCCTTGGCTGTATTGTACAATACTAAGCAAGGTAAAATTTTGAAGAAATGTAGTCCCATTCTTTACATCACTAAGACTTTTAATAACTACCTGAGACTCTGGTAAAAATTAATGTAATAGCCATGTATTCTACAAGTTCGCAATCATAGCAACACTTATAGAATGTTAGTGCAGGACAACCCATAATCACAAATACTGCTGTCATAATACTTAATTCACTGTTCATTTTTTTTTTCAGAGAAATTCCCAGAAAATCAACAAAATTATGGTGCAAGTTTTAACGAAAGACGACGAGGCCAATAGCATCCGCGTGTCCAAGGGAACGACGCCGCAAAGTTAATGAGTTGGACTCTGGCTGCAAGCCAGTCGTCAGAAGTGGCGCAGCTCTACCGTTTCTGAGGTGCGGACAGACGAACCCAGGAGTAGCCGGCAGAGGACAGGAGCTGTCTGCGCCGCCTCCCTGGAAAGCGCGTGCGAGGCCACTGTCACCATTAACACCAGTGACGACTGCCACAGTGTATGCAAAATAAGTCTCACCACGAGCTGTTTCTGGTGCTGTAATAAAACAGCGGCAACTGTATTCCAAGATATACTGCACAGCGCTGTCACCATGAATAAAACTAAGAATGTCTGCTGGACCGAAATGACCTCCTGGGACAGGTGCCACAGTGCGGAGTAGACTGTCCTTATCTTCCGGTAGCGGTCCGCAAGTGGTCGCCGCTGTCATCTGACTCGGGCTGTGGCTCTCAGACACTGGGTCAGCTGGCGTAACTCACTCCTCACAAGGAGAACGAGGCCCACATACCTGGCAACAGCGGTAAGTGCAATACCACATGAGAGCAGTGGTAACATGTATGTCCATTTCATTTCGTTCGTCAGACATTTCAACGTCACAGCGGCTATGCGTTGCGCTCGAGAGCCTGCATACACCACTTTGCAGGAGATCCTCACTGCCGCAGTGGAGAATTGGCGCGACCACAGGATGCCACTGTCCCGATAAAACAACAGAGTGAGCATCTTCTGGTACTTGTAGGTGTTTCGAAACAGGTCTGCGGCGATCGATATGGCCGTGGTTGAGTCGTATGTCTTCACATAGCCTAACAACCACGTGAAGGTAATGGAGTCCTTTTTTGTTGTGTTCGTAGCTTGCAACCAGTCCTCCACATGCGCAGTTATTACTAGGTTCATGACGAGAACAAAAGTTGCGTATAGCGTACCAGAACGTGTTCTCCGTAGCTCACACTTCTCAATGTCGACTGTGAACGGCGTCAGCCTGAAAACCCTGCAGACGGCGTGATATCGCGCCACAGAGCTTGAGAGGTCTCCTCTGTTCGCCATTTCAGCTTCGGCTACCACTCCAGGATGCCTAAGTTACCTGTGATGAAAGAAAAAAGTTCTCCAGTTATGGTAAACAAACTGCTTGCATTACAAAGAGATTTAATTTAAAATTAACGACATACGACTGATCAACAAAGTACACTCAATCTGAGATAGAACTTCGAACGTAAATGAGTCATGGTTCCACAAATCAATAGGAGATCAATGGAGTAAACATAGTCATGATTAAAAAACTCCTTCATAGTCACGATTTTCCGGCATCTGAAATCGATACAAAGGTACGATCATTATAGCAAAACAAAACTTGACCATCCAGTTCAGTTGCTGCATCTTGCAGACCGCAAATAGTGAATACTGAGAACTCGAATCACTCACGTATAAGTTCTTGTGTAGACCTACATTCAAAAAAGTCAGTAAGACTGACCCTGCCGTAATATATTTATTAAATACTACAAGTATAGTTATTGTTACGCAAAAACCACCTATCAAGCTCATTGCAAAGTTTACTGTTACGAATATCTTTAAGGAGTCTTGCTTACATCTCAGACAGAGTCTGAAAGATTTCAACATTTTGAGTAAAGTAAAAAAATAAATGAAAGTAAATAAGACAGTAAAGATGGAGAGTTAAGAGAATATATTGGATCGTAATCGGAACCATTACAGACGGCGCACTAAATCAGCTGACGAGGGAAGTGGAGGTTGCCACTTGAAGGAGTAATGTCGACAGTCATCAGGTTAAGCGAAGCAAGCCTACATCATCTGGCTAAACAGAAATTCGTGTTCCTTGCCCCCTATACATGAGTTTAGTATTCCAAATTTTATCGGAAGTTTTTTTTGCCAATATGGTATGACAGTAAACTGATCTTCTTTGTTATCATGTTTCCTCGTTAGTGTGATGCTGCCTTTTATTTTATTTTCCTTCCATTTCGGTGTAGCATTTTAATAAAAGTTTTGTCGTGTAAAGTGGAATAGTAGCCATAGTTTTCTTCTGTTTTTGGTATTTAAGTTAGCTCTAAAAAGTTTATTTTATTTCGGTGCTCATGCTCGATTGTACATACATTTTTGAGTCAAATCGGATAATGGAATGACAATATGGGAAGAACAGATTGCTGCTCGTCACACAGAAGAGGAATTGAGCTGCAGACAGGCACAATGGAAAAACAGCCTAAATCCTGAGTTTCAAGACGAAGTCCATCTTCAGAAGTAGAAAACACACACATATTCAGTCAAGCATAGTCCACACAGACATGGCCACTGACAGTAGGACCTGACTCATGCTATGTCGTACTCAGGCGCCTAGGGACAGTGGTAATGTCTGTGTGAGTTGTGCTCGTATGAATGCGTGTGTGTTACTTATTTCTGAAGAGGAATTTTGCTCTAAGGCTCAGTTTTGTAACAGTCTGATCGAACCTCTCTGTGACCCAATGCCTCCTCATGTAGTGAGCAGCAATCTATCCTTTCCATATTGCTTATATTTTTGTATAATTTGTTCGTTTCAGTAGAATATATCTATTTATTTTTCTGATCGGTCTTTCAATGTTAGGGTGTTATCTACACACCTGTACAAGAAATAATTATTATTAATCCATGTGAGATGGTATCAGGAAATTAGTTCTCAGTATGGTGTAGTAAAATACTCGCTAGTGTACCAACAAGGTAGTTTCCTATTACTAAACCGTATTCTAGCACATGTAGTTGGTTATTGGACTTGGAATATTTATGGGAGAGCTATAATTTTAGTAAAATAATGAAATTCGTCTACAAATATTGCGTTCATCTGACGATGAGTACATTATATTTGACATTTTCAATGGTGTCATCAACTGCTACGTTGGTGAACATGTTGATTACATTCAACAAAATGTTTTAATTGGTGTAGAATATCGATGTCTATAATTTGTGATATCATTTCGCTCAAACTATTCACTGTATACTGATTTCTGCTTATACAGTCTTGAGTAAGTATATACATTACCTTGTTGTTTTAGTCAGATTGCAAATCTCTTTTACAGTTTATTACTAGATTGATAGGGCTGCTATGTATATGACTTTTTGGTAGCGACTGCAACGTATTTGCGGATAGGTTCATTATGGAGCAATATGTATTCTTCTCTTCGGTCAAGTAACTGTTGAAAACTATTTAGAGATATGTAATTTTTTATGCAAATGAAACTCTAAGATTCTTTTTCTACATACTGTCTTCAACATGACTGCTACTGTATTTCCTCGTCAGTTACTATTGCTTTGTTAGTGTTTATTTTCTCATAAATGGTACCGTTGGTTTACATATTGAGGAAAGTGTCAGATAATATGAAACGTTCATGTCAAAAGTCCAAGCTGAGAATAATTATCAGAACACGCAACAGAAGACAAACTTGTCATTTTGTGGGACAACTCTGTAAATTCACACATTCAGGAATGTATAAGTTAAAATGCGGTTGCCATGAAATAACAATCATAGGACTAACAGGAATATTTCAAAACAATATCCATGGAATTTGCGAACTTCATTGACATGAAACTGTCTTCACTTAGTTCACACCTAAAACTACAAAAACTCAGTTAGTGACGTAACACGATGCCTTGCGGTCCCAGCGACTGCTGAAAACCGTAGGCAAGTAAATATTTTAGATGATAAATGAAGTTTTACATATGTGACGAAACATTCTGCATTGCTTTTAACACAGAGACGGAGCTAAAAAACAAAAAAAATACATCGAAAATTTCACGAATTCTCTTACAAATGTTTACTGTTGAAATACATTCCTTTGTAGGATATTCTGTTAACAAAGATAATGTAATGTACAAATGATTAGGTATAACCTGTGATCAGTCAAGTTAATCGCCTTTGGATTTAAAGTACATCACATTTGACAGTCATCTACCATATCTACAGGGTGAGTCAAAATTATGTGAAGAATTTTAATTTTTTTTCCTTTTTTACTCCAGTTTGTTGGAACCGATGTCTGATAGACTCACACTTGAGCAGAGAAGAATGATTGCAAGCTTACTGGAAGTTGTGTTGCCGGCGAAAAAAGTGTGCCGAAGGCTTGCAGAACGATTTTCAGGTAGATGGTCACCTGCTCGTTTACCAGAAGATTTGTAGCAATTGGATTAGTAGCAGACAATTATCAATAAACTGTATTTCTGAACGTTGAGTGCATTAGCTATGTTGATCAGGTTGAGACCCTGTATAACGAAATCTCGGAGCAAGTCCTTTTTCTCAAATAGTATTCACATAATTATGAATCACCCTGTATGTGCTGAGTATCAGTGACATACGCTAAGGTAATAATATGTAAATTATTGACAAAAGTTTTTGGCATGTGCAAAGAAAAAAATACGTAACTTGTGGGTTAGATGGAAAAATAACAGATATGGGACACTATGCACCTGAGGAAAATATCTTCTGTTGTGCTGATACCACTGGAGATGAGTATGTATCCCAGTTCTAATATGGAAATAAGTAAATAAGAATATTATCTACAGGGAAATTTACGACAGTCAGCCTCAGTCTATCACCAACCCAAGACAGCTCTGGTCTGCTGCGCTCGTTGTATCTGCATATTCCTTCTATCTTTCGTTTCCCAATACTTAAGAGTCTTTTTGCAGTTCACTTTTAATAATCTGCACCTCACAGGGTATAACTAATTCCAGAGAGCAAACCATCGTATTAACTCTCATACAGCACAGTCGTCCCCTCAGAAGTGAAGGCTCCAACTCATTCTCTTCCCACAGAACTGAAATATTACGTGTCTCGTAGTTCCCCTTTTTCTCCTTTGCCGTTTACCAGTTCCCTGCGGGATCGAAATTGTTATATGTGCTGAAGCAATGTTGGTGACTGTTGGCGACCAGATACCGTTCCTGAGCCGACCACTCCCCGTGGCACAGAGTCTGTGTACCTCATCTGTCGGCGTCTGGCGTACAGCTCATGTCTGAGTGCGAAAGCTTCCTTCTGAATGTTTGTGCAGCAGATATCTGGCGCAGGGTGGAGGCTACAGCCCAGTATTTACACTGGAGGCTGAGGGAAAGTGCATAAAAGCCACCTCTAGATCGAGTGGCTGAAGAGCGCTCATCGTTAATCCGAGAAGAGAATTTGCGCGACACTTATCTTCAAATACTGCTCAATGAAGAGTCTCAAAAAGTGTGTGTAGTGAATACTCAGTTGGGCATGTGTAAATATTTGCGTTTGCCTCTTGGCAGTGCTTCCTCACCCACCATTTTCCAACGGTATTTTGAACAGCTGACTGCACAAGGTCCAAACTGTTCAAACTATTTTGACGATATTGTCATAGCAGGTCGTACACCTAAAGAACATTTGCAAATTTGACTGCTTTATTTCGTATGTTATGTGATGCAAGACTGAAGTGTAGACTGGACAAGTGTGATTTTTTTAAACCCGAATTGAAATATCTTTGTCATGTCATAAACCATCAAGTTGTAAATGCTCTTTAGTCGCATTTGTTAGCTATACGAGATTTGCCTGTTCCTCGCAATGTTACAGAATTGCAGTCCGGTTTAGGGAAAATGAACTATTATATTTGGTTCATACCTAATGCTGCACAAATTACAGCTCCATTTTATCGCTTGCGTCGGAAGAATCTCCCCTTTGTTTGGATAGTTGAGTACCAAGTAGCTTTTCAAAAACTTAAAGATGCATTGTTCAGGGATCGATACTTAGTTCATTTTGATCCTGACAAACCATATGTATTGCAAGTTAACGCTTCCACAGAATTGGTGATAAAGAGAGGCCTATTCCTTTCGCATCAAATGTGTTGTCCAGAGATCAGTGTAACTATTCAGAAATTGAAAAGAATGCTTTGGCCCTTGTGTATGGTGTCACCAAATTCCACCACTATTTGTATGCCACAAAATTCTACTTAATAACGGATCACAAGCTTTTTCAGTCCTTGTTTCATCCCACGAAACCGGTTCCTTTCCAAACTACCCAAAACTTGCACAGACGGGCTTTGTTGTTGTCTCAGTACCAGTACAAGGTTGTGTACCGTCCGACTGCTCAACATGGTAGTGCGGGCGCACATTCACGTCTTCAGATTGGCCCTGATACAGATTTTGACGCTTCTGCTGCATCTCGTTGCCACATCGATGCTCAGGTTTCAATCTTTTCGGCTGAACTATAGGAAAATTACACAGGCCGTGGAACCTGATCCAGATTTGTACATTTTGCTAAAATTCATTCGCACATATTGGCGTCGTTTCATGTGTAGCATAAAGAACTCTGTCGTGCGCCGATACTTTGCATTTCGGCGTAGCCTCGCTATACTGAAATGGGTGATTCTTGTTCAAAATGACAGTGGACACCCAAGTGTGTTGATCCCTAAAGCTTTGCAGAAAGGAGTGTTCCACTTACTTCACCAATGGGGATTGTTCGGACGAAACATTCAGCGCGTCGACACTCTACGTGGCAGGGTATGGACGCCCAAACAGAACAGATGACGTCACAGAGTGACGCATGTGCGGAAAATCAGTCCGCTCCACCACAAACATCACCATGGCAATGGGTGCACATAGACTTTGCAGGACCTTTTTGGAACGCTCGTTGGTTGATTGTGGTTGACTCGTATAGCACATTGACTTTTGCTGTGCCAATGAACTCGACAACGTCACGTAGGTGCTGTCCTCTAATTTTGCCTCGAAGGTTTACCTGAAGTAATAGTGTCAGACAACGGACCTCAGTTCACGTCAAACGAGTCTGAAACTTTCTGTGCACGCAATGGCATACAGCATGTAACTATCGCACCGTTCCATGCATAGTTAAGCGGCGAAATGCAACGTTCAAACAGTAAATGGCCAAACTTCGCTCCGCACACACCAGGGATGAAGCATTGGAGCTGTTTCTCGCCTCCTATCGTTCGCACCCACGAGATGCACCATCGCCGGCGGAATTTTTGTTGATAATTCTTCCGGGTTATATGGGCGTGGTCCATGGAATTCTTCTATTCCTAACGTTTCGTCCAATACTACGTTGGACATCTTCAGAGGTATGGCTGGTCCTGCTGGACTCCGGCAGGACTCAGCAGAACCAGCCATACCTCTGAAAATGTCCAACGTAGTATTGGACGAAACGTTAGGAATAGAAGAAGTCCATGGACCACGGCTATATAACCCGGAAGAATTATCAACAACAGTACCATCCGGTCGTGAAAGCCTTCATTGCCGGCGGAATTGCTTCACAGCCGGCGCCATCGGACACTGCTCCACCTGCTCCACCCTCCTCAGCATTCGGCGACGAAGGAAGGCCGCAAGTATCGCTTCGCGTCGCATGCTACTGTCTTTTACAGCGTGTTTAGCGGCAGCAGATGGTGGGTGCGAGGCGAGATCGTCCGTCAGCTTGGCGCATGCATGTACCTTATTTCAGGTTCAGACGGCATGTAGCACCGCCATCAAAATCAACTTCGCCACTGCCATGTGCACGGTGGTCTTTCTGTGCCTCTTGACCCAGATTCATGGATCCCGAGGACAGCGCGGCCACATCGGCCGCCAGAGAGTGTCATCACGACACCGCGGGACGATCCCATGGAACCGGAGCCTCCGCCTTCTCTAGTCCTACCACTGGAGCTGAATCCGCCCACACAGCAGCAGTCGACACCTTCCACCTCAGTTTATTGGCCTGTGGAGGTGGATGCGTACCCTTCTGGTTGCTTTCCGGGGGACGTTTCCAGAGCGCAGGCCGGACGGAGCGGTGCGAGCCGAACCGGAAGTTCGACGCCACCTGCAGCCACAGCTTCCGGTCCAGCGCATCTTCCACCCCCCGACCTCCCCCGCCGTTGCCACGCTCTCTACCCGACGACGGTCCGTCTCCTTGAGGGGGGGGGAGGGGGGAATTATCTGGCGTAACATCAAGCGTCGGCACGTAGGCATGGAAACTCACAGTAGAGTGGCTGTGAGACGACCTCAGCCAATAGTACGCTGACTAGAACGACACCACTGTAGGAGCGGCATCTGTACGAAGACAATATAAGTGCTCCTCCAGCTAGCTTCGATCGCACTAGAAGAGCCGCACTAGAGCTGTGGTATAAACTCTATAGCAGTAACTTATGAGCTTGGATGATCTGCTTGCATGGAAATTCTATATATCGAGAGACATTAATTGTTTGCATGTCGCCATTTGCTTGTTGCTCATCTTTGTGGAAACGCAAGTGTTGTCAGTTTAACATATTGAAATAAACTCTATTAATAGGATTTGCCTGAAATGTTGTTTAGCTATCCGAGAAAGGAGATTCCTAGGCACCCTACATTACACGATTGGGCAGGATCAGGATAGGATCAGTCAGGTTCTTCGGAAATTCTTCAGTCACCTTCCTTGGCACATCAGTTGATGGTTTGATGGTCACCATAAAAAAGCGTCTCATGCTCGGTGTTCTTCTTGCTGTAGAATGATTCTATTTGCCTCAACATTATCTATCCACTGATAGGTATTAACACTGATCCACCATATCATATCTAGAAACTTTTCGACAAACTCATTCTCCTTTTGTGGTAAACATTGAAGTGCTCTCGATAGAATCTAGCGTTGTGCTGTTTCGAATTGGCTGTCCTGTTCCTTATACCACTGTACCCACCTCTCTTTGTTTCCTCAAACCTACTATATTTCAAATACAAAGAGTACACTGCTGGACATTAAAACAGAGCAAAAAAAGCATAGTCAATAATTTAGTTGTATTTTTAGTGCAACACTATGTAATGCTTCATTGAAGATGTACAAGGTGCAGAGTGGTGTCAGGATTGCGCTTGTATTCAGGTGTCCCGCTGCTGATTATGGTGATTGTGAGTGTTATTTAGCTGCGTAGAAGAATTTCAACCAAAGAGATGCCAGTTGATAGGTCAGCGAAGTGTGAAAGAAAGATTAATTTATCCATCCCATTAGTTATAGCAGTTGATTTGCAGCCCTGAGCAGCGAGTGTCAGACGTCGGTCCTGGATGTTAGTAAAGTGTTAAACTCAGCTAGCAGCCTTCACAGACCAGCCAGTTTGAAGCGGTGATAGGCCAAGGAGAGGTGTCAATGGCGTCAGCGCTTTGGTAGGTGGAGAAGTGTCAAGTGAGGCCCCTGGGCCAGCGTCAGGCTGCTGTGGAGGCGAGGAGATGCAGGCACGATGCTGTGAGTGTGCTGAGGTAGGCAGTGTGGGCGGGAGCGACAGTCGCCTGCAGAACTAGTGAGCCAGCAAAAGACAGCAGCCGAGTGTGCATGCAGTAGGACGCAATGACTCCTCGACTGGTCAAGCCGAGGTGCGAACCCTAACCCACTGTCAGCCAGTGAGCGGTCCCCTGACTAAAGGTACCAGGTCGACACTCTGCAGCATCGGGCCTAGGTCCTGCCAGTAGCAGCCAATGCAGGTCACCTCTAGTAGTGGCAGCTAGATGAATTACATCAGGTCAGCGAGTGGCATGGAGCATTTCTCGAACTCTGCTGGCAGTGGCTAATGCTGCCTGTCTAAAATGGGCACCATTAATGTGAGTTTCACCCACGAACGGTTTGCTGAGGTGGCATATCTTGTTACATAGGAAAAATAATAGCCAGGTGTTGGTCCAGAACGTGTGGTAACTCTGGTCGGCCTTGCTACATTCTGACTCCTTCACTTCTACTGTGTCACCAGTGTTCGGCCCTGATGGAGACGGTACTCCTAGAAGTATGGTAACTTTGTATATGGCAAGGAATGAATGGTAATTTTTGCTGTGTCAGACCGGTCCATTCAGAGCTTCTTGCCAAAGAACGCCCAGACGCCCTCCTCTGTCCTGCTACCATGTACCTTCTTCTGTCAAGTAATGTTGGCTACTGACATCAATCCGGCCACACTAAGTACAAAGAAACCGTGACACAACAAAAGAGTGACATTCATAATACAGAGCTTCCACCTCTGATGGCAACAGTGGCTCTAAAGCTGCAGTCTACGTAGCCGAAACGGAACTGGATCATTGATATGGGCACATCATTCCATTGTGCGTAAACTTTGTCGTGGAGGTGGTTAATTAGTGATTAAGGCATTCCAGTAACTCTATAACTTATTACCAGATAGTTTCTCTAGATGACACATCCCACAATAAGCTGAGTTGGGCAAGAGTTGGATATCAACAGAATCAAGGTACGTCATAATAGGATTGGCAGCCTGCAGCTTTATAGTTTCTTGTTTAGATGTAACGTCATGGGGCCACCGACCTGATAATAAATGCAATAACTGTTGTTCATCTTATCGACTATGCGAACCAGAACGGATCGTGTAGCGTACCCAGTGACATCCCACACCAACACGCCATGTGCTGTGCCCATATGACAGTCTCGCGCTGACTTCAGAGGCTTGCGCACACGGATACGTCTCTCGGGACACAATAAGTAGAACAGAGACTCGTCTGAAAAGATGCTGTGGTGTCACTCTAGTGTCCATTGTTGCCGTTCCTCTGCTGGTATACCTCCCTCTGTTGTTGACATTTCGTGGTGCTCCACTCGTCGTTGCACATCGCGTATACATTCTTGCCTTGCTGGAAGCAAGCCCATTTCCCGACTCAAGAAATGTGATGTTACTGTACGATGCTGTAGGGCCGAGCCAGTCCTCTCGCACTCTAGTCGCGTGCGATCCTTGAGGTCTTTCGTGGTGTTCGGCAAAGTCACTATGATCTCATCAGTTTCATATTTACGTGGAAATCGTGGCATGCCAAACAACACGTGCAGCAACATTGTGGAACTGCAGACCCGATGTGTCATGATACTGCTGCAGTCGAATACCAGAATGTGTTGGCAGACAGTCCACGTTCTTATGAAAATTACAGTAATCAACATTCACATACCATTTATGAATAAGAAACCCCTCTGTCTAACCTTTTCTTTTATACAGAATGTGGTACAAGTAGTATTCACGCCATTTGCTTGTTTCTTGCGTGCCATCTTCATGTTCGTGTTGTTTCACTTTTAATAGGCAGCAATTTACAAACATTTCCTAATGTATTAAATTTCAAGGCACACGGGTGCCATTATTATCAAACATTACTTTGTCTGAAAGACACTAACCTCCCTCCCGGCCGGCCAGAGGAACAGAACAGCGTAAGGAAGCAGAAACTGATTCACGGCATTGTGGACATACAGAAGATCACGACAGTACCCCTTGTTCTGTACTGGCTATTTGTCGTTAACTGACTGACCGAGAGTCGGCACTTTGAATGGGAGCAGTCAGAATTTGTGTTTGCATAGTACGACTCGAACGCACTGAAACATATGCATATAACCTACCAACTAAAATATTAGTCAGACAATCTGGACGGGACTTCCTAAGTGACAAGCATCTACAAAGCATTCTTGAAAAATCTTTCATTCCATCTTAAAGGAGATGTTGGGTTACAGGCCTTTCCAACCGGTATTTGTATTCTGTGTTGTTGTGACGCCAATTATTTACGACAACTGGATCCTTATTTAATTTTGTAGAACTTTTAACTGGATCTAGATGGATAGCTGAGAGTAAGATGTTGTTTATTAAGTTTCTTTCGTGCCATGTTCCTGCATATGCCTTACGCCTGAGAGAAAAACCCCTCTGTCGATAAACAACCCCGGTAGAAATTTGTTGCTCGTTGTTCGTCTTACGTACTCACATATTGTCTCAGTGGTCTTGATAGTGCTAACGTGTGATTTTGTAATTCGTTGGTGTAGAAACGTTTCTGTCTAATTCTGTGGAAGACGCGAAACTTTAAAATCTTGCCGGTGCAGAGAATATTATCTTCTGATATAGGAGTTGTTTGAAGTAATTTTGCCCAGTAAGTTGTTCTCCTGTATATCAGGCTGCTACATTATCCCAAATACTTGTAGATGCTCTTGGTTTGTGGACAGTTTCATTGAGTTCTTCGTTTTCCAGAGGATTCTGTTGGGGTGAATTGGATGCTGCTTCGAGAAAAATATAGGGGAAAATGAACTTTCGAATTTCGGAAAATTAAACGTTGTATGATAGGGCTACAAGAGTGATTTTGTGAGTCTGTTGTTACGTAGTCTGTTGATCCCGAATCTGGTGATTTCTTCTTTTATTCTGTGTAGTATGTTCTTGGTTTTAAGTGTTGCGTAAGGAAGTTTGTTTTGAAGCTATACCGTCGATCTTCAGCAGTGTGTTCTTGGTTTTAAGTGTTTCGTGAAGGGAGTTTGTTTGGAAGGTATATCGTAGATCTTCAGCCAATTGAAGCATCCTCTGGTTAGCAGACAGAGGTTATTTTTTCGTTTCATTAGAATGTAAGAAGAGAAACTGGTAGCTCCAGTCCATTTGTTTGATATTTCGTGAGACGTACAAAATTATGTCGGCTTTCAGCTTGTTTAATCTTTTCAGTCCTGTCTTTCTGGCTACTTAAGAATTCATCTAGACAGATGTAGACAAGGTATTTGACGTTTAGTTGTGGAACAATTTCTTGTCCACAAAGTCGAATGTAGAGTTTTGGGTTATCCTGTAGTCGGCGATTAGTAAGATTGCCATGTCTGAGAAGGAAAGGTTTATTTTTTGGTGGATTAGATCAATCAGATTCTCCATTTACTGGGCTACGTTTCAAATTTGCTGATGTAGCTGTTGACTTGTTCATTGATTGCATTCGAGTTGGGCGCATGACACCAGTAAGTGTTGTCATCTGCATATAGAACCATGTCTTCATTCCACCACCGGGGTCTTGGGATATCTGCTGTGTATATCGTACATAACAAAGTGGATATGACGGCAGCCTGAGGTACTCCGGTTCTGGGTGTGGAGTAGGATGATTTTTGATCCTCGTCTCGTAGTTGTACTTTTCAGTTTCAAATGAGTTTAGCTAATAATTGTACTACTGCAGGTGGGAAGTGGTGCTTTAGCACTTTTTGAAGATGTCTGTACCTTATCAAAAGCGCGTTCTGTGTCCAGAAAGAGGATAGCAGTTGCACCTGTGAAATTGCAGGCTTCCGCTGCATTCCTAATTAGCCTTAATCATGGATCAGCGGGATTGTGTTTCTGAAACCAGATTGTTCATGTGATATAATGCTTTTGTCTTCTGCAAAATGTTGTAGTATGTTGTTAACTTTGTCTTTCAAAGTCTTGTCAATTATTTATAATTATTTTTATATTTCTAAGTTTGGTTTCAAAGTCGGTTTGCTGAGTGGTGAGTACGACACGGTTTCTTCTTTATTTCACGTAAATCACAAATTGTACAAGGTTGAATTCTTTCAATCCAGGTATGAAAAGACTTAACGATTTCCTTGGGGTCCAGATTTTCAATGATAACAATTCTAGTTAGAACACTCAGATCAATCACTACTGGGTTCTCACCGGATTCTGTGGACATGCTGGCGTTTCATTTCGAGTTACGCCTGGAGCGTGCCTTTTAAAAACCTTCGTCGTTATGTATCTCAATAGATTCCGTTTCATGAGGAGAATCATTTGTTTAGCAATGAGTAGCTGGATGTTGGACGCACTGACATTCCTGAGGCTCCTGAGGTTGTTGGGGTCGGTTGGTGACTGTTGAGATTCGACCGGTGTCGTTGCGTCAGATCTGATCATTTTCTGACGTTTTTTGTTTGGCATGAAGAACGTTGACTCTGCATGGTGGAGATGGGATGACCTGAGCGTTCTCTTCATACAGTTTGTTTTGAACATGATTCCTGCCATATGCCATTTGCTTCTTTTACTAATTTGACATTCATAGTACCTATATTTTGTCAAACAACGAAAATATTTGCTACGTTGAGGAAAACTAACAGATCAAATTACACTTACACCTAAAAAAAAGCCAGTATGAGAAAAATAAACATCATTATACGCAACATAATGAAATCACAAATATCTCATTCTCTAGATCAGTGCTGTAAATTCACTCGACCTTGTGTTTATAAACTGACATATGGAAGCCAAAATAAAATATACATTAGAGTAGACAGAAGGAATTTTCAAAACAATGTTCATACCACATCTGAATCTCACTGCCATGATATTATCTTCATTGGCTCACCGTTAAAATAACAAGTTCCACACACCAATGAAAAAGGACATGTGTGAAATATTTTACAAGAAATAGAAAGTTTCTTATATATGATAAAACATCAAGACATTATTTTGAACGAACAGGTTGAATCAAAACAATTCATTGTAAATTTCACCAATGTCATTCTAAATGTTTCATGTTGAAACATATTCCTCTCTTTAGATAACGTGTTAAAATAGATAACACTATTTAGGAGTGAAATTATATAGTCTGTCATTTAGCAAAGTTAGTCATTATCTTTGTATGTAATGCACTCTTCCATTAAAACTTAAACAATAACTCAAATATATGTTCTGATTGCAACTGGTATATTATCAGTTAAGATTAAATATGTCACTGGCTGACGTCTGCTATGTAAGTTGTGTGAAAAAACAGCTGTCATGTTAATTAATAAGAAACAGCAGTCACTCGACGTAAATCTGCCTCGAAGTATATTTTGTCTTCTCTAATGCTAGTAGTGCTACTATCCCAGCAATGTATAAATAAAGGAATTCTCTGTTGTTCAGTTTATTTGAGTCAACTCCAGTATCAACAGCCCTCGTGCCTCGTACTTTTCGTAATCCAACACAAAACCCGTTTTTTAATGGTTAAGTTTTATTTTTCACTATCTCCCAAGGAATAAAATAGTCCCAGAGACCTACCCATATTTTAAACTTTAATGTAACACACTCATCACATCAAAAGTGAAAGCTCAAAATGATTCTCTTCCAGCAGAACTGGAATATTACATATCTCCTAGTTCTTACATACTACAAATTAGTTCCTTCCCACTCCAGTGACTAAGTGCACCTGGATTTTCCCACTCTACCACTTTATCTGCTCCCTGAAACTGCAGCGCCCTCTTACTGTCGAGGATACCCCGCATGACGTCGGGTATGAACCTGCTGGTCCCATCAGTTCCATAGTCTCATGACGGTCGAGAGATCCGATTAAACCAAACAGAATTATCCTGGAATAATAAGATGCAGTGTTGATACACTAAGATTCTGATGCTGTCGACATTCGGCAGGTACTGGTATTTGTACTTCTCGTTCGAGGCACATCTCAGTCATCTCAAAACAAATAACGTTGAAATACGGTCTGTGAATGAGGGACCCCATACTTGTTCTTCAGTTATATTCAATATGCAGGTGGCTTTATTTCTATCCATGTCGTGTGTTTGCGCTGATATGCAAACCATCCGCATGTAAAAGCATGTAGAGCACTTCAGGTAATTTGCCGTTTACTGCTTGTTGCCTTCAAGGTCAAATTCCTGCTGCTTTAACGACCATTGATGTAGATTTGTTTCTTCCGTGCGAAATTACAAACAATATGGGTGGCAGTTATTTGTCATTGAATATAATTCTGTATGAAAGCACTAACCTGGTTACCAACACATGTAGTCCATTTGTCTTCGCAGTTACGGCTTAGAGTTCTTACTACGCCTTCCTCGGCGCTTTTGGTCCCTGAAATAACATGGGTGAGGTGACAGATATGTATGCCGCGTCTGTGAGAAACGACGCAGAACATTTGGGCTGTCACTCAATTGTACGTTGGTAAAGAACGAGAAACACATTGATTAAACCATGAAAATGAAGCAGTCTGTAGTTGACATATTGCGGGAAGGAAGTAGTTTTGTATGAAAGTAGTTTTTCTTAAAGTGGCTGTCATTTCAATAGCCACTGCAGGAACCGTCGAATCAATACAGAAAGCTTAAAGCCACTCTTTTTTTCTGCTCAGTAATTTGTTTCTTTGTTTACTTCAATATTTCCTATTTTCTCAAACCGTTTGATATCAATGTTATATTTTATAGTGCTTCGTACTCTACGAATTTATTATCTAACGATTATCGAGCTCAACGTAGACTCATGTACATCTCATGAGAGAAACAAAGTCGGTCAGAGATCTAACGGTTAAGAAGTTATCACTTTGAATACATGCAGTGAGAACCTCTTACTAGATCACAGAACTTGAGCTACGATTGTTACGACAGTTTTTTATTATTATTTACTTGATGATTATTTGTTAAGAAGTATTCGTCTATTCTTACACTATATGTTTAGTACAATATGTCAAATATTGAGTCGTTTGTAAAGTAATGTTGAAGGTGCATTATACATGGGAGAGTGATTATTTAACTAATAAGGATTTTTCGGGGTGGGGTTAAGGGGCAGAGGGGCGTTTCTTCTATAAAAAACGAAAAGTATTTGGAATCTAAAATGATCAAGTGGAATAAGACAAATTACTTGTAATGGAAATAAATTAGTTTAGTTACTATGGACTGTTACTGTAACACGCAATTACTCAGATACAGAATCCGGAAAACACGATACATTCTCATATACTACAGTACTAACTCACACCTCTGAAACACAGATTCTTAAATTTAGAATTCTGCAACATTAAACGCCACTGCTGTAGTGAGTAATTTAATATCTCGTTGAAGCAGACGTATTTTAAAGTCATATTTTTTGTTGTTTTCTTTTGGCAAGTACAAAACGAATGTTATTCTCTTCTATATTTATCAAAGCTCTTTGTATTACAGAATAATATTACCTATGTCGAAGATCTGGCTAAGAGGAATAATACTTACTTGTATTTTTACTTGTATTTTGATCCTTCAGATGTGCCTCGCTAGTGCGAGAACGTCGAGATTGCGTGGGTGTCCCATACACAGGGTGTAACGGGTATAAGTGCGTTGGTGTCTTAATAGGTACACTCTCTTCATCCTACAGTCTTCTCACATATACGTCACAAACTTTATGATTTGATGTTTTCTGCCTGTTCCTAACAACACCACTAAGTCAACTACACCTTTCGGTATAGACTGATCGTTTTGCGTCCACGTGTCCACACTTCAGCACCTGACCTGCTTCCCACGGGAAAATAAGCATTAACGGCTTTTTCTTTCCACACATACTTGGATAGGCTAACCAAAATAAAAACATATGACTTCTGTAAGCTATAATTATGAGCCTGCAAATGACTTGATGTAATGTCGTTCAATACACCCTCCGCAGTCAACATAGTGATATCTGCGCTTACAGTCGTTACACCCTGTATACAGCCGAGAGGTGGCCCACACTCCCCAGGTGTGGCGTGTGGTGGGGGGCGCTGACCGCCATTCCACCCTCGGTGCATTCAGTCTTGCCCAGACTCGCGAAGCGTCAACTGCTGGGTGAGTTCTTGACGATAGTCTGATAGTAAAGGGTCGCATGCCGAACTCAGCTAATAGCCCTCGTCCCTGTTGACGAGAGGGTCGAGTTTCTTCCTCAAATTGGAACGTATGCTTCTCGTTGAGGCTATGATTAGCCAGTGCTGATCTGTCTTTATGCCCCAGGCATACGCATCTAATGTATTCCATCCATCGCTGCTAGATGCTGTGCTGCGTTTTTCCCTTTCTTTGACGCTGACACGCTCAAGGAACGTCATATAAACCTGGTATTCACAAGTGTATCTTGTTCTTTACTGAGATAAACAGTTTTCGTTTTTCGTAGTGGTCGAAAAATGGCCAAATTTTTTTTTCGGAGTTTCTCCCAGTTTTGGCTTAGGTAGCCCCAGCACAGGGAATAAAGTTAAATTTCTGTTTCTCTTTCCCTTCCTCTTATTTGCGATAGGCTGTGTCATTTGTTTCCTTCAATGCACGTCAATTTTGGCAGCATACAGTCTAAGTTGTTACAGACTATCTCTGTGCCAGTGATGTCAGCTCGTTGCATGAAGGAACAGATCTAAGAGGGTCTTTTTTCCATAGACTGCATGTCCTAGGGGACCATCTGTATTGCCCTTGTTAGCACGTCCTAAGCTGGAATACATCTCTTACGTTCTAGCTACACCGTCAATTGTTTGTTTTCATGGACCCTGTTGAGTCAGTCTGCTATCTCTTTGCCATGTCCCCGCAGGACGAAGGGACATCCACGTAACTTATTGGCTCTTTATTTGGAAACGTCTGCGATGAAAGTGATATCTACCGTGGAGCTAGTATGTACGTAGTCAGCGAGAGGAAATGGTTCGTCTTTTAGCCCGTTCACTACCACTGGGAAATATGTGTCGCATGATAGGCTGTCAGAGAACCACTTACTGCGTAAGAACCAGTTGAATATGCTGTATGTTACTACTATGTCTAGTATGGGACGATTGAGAGTATTAGAGATAGCCCTTGAAAGTTGTGCTGTCCCAATTATTACGTACAAATGGGAGAAATTTATCACCTTTTAGAGCAGAGTGGAGTTTATAGAATTTCCTGCACTCTGTGTGGCAAATTATATGTAGATCAATCAGTTAGGGCTATAACTCCTAGACTAACTGAGCATGAAGGGAGTTGAAGACTGAGAAAGAAAGAGTTCACCTTCGCTAAACATGCTCTGACTGAATGTCATCCATATGACATGAAGTGTGATATTCTCCATAAAAGAACTAAGGGGAGAAAACTAACATTACTTGGAACTCTGGTCGTTAATAAACCACACTCAAAGAAACCGGACTTTATCCTTAATGACCAAACACACTTCCATTACTCATCCTTATTAAAATTGTAGCCAGCTATTATGCCCTTCATCATTGGCTAATAAGCTTTCTGTAACTGTTGTACACCCACATTCCATAGCCTTTTCTTCCCCGCCCTTTATTTAGTCTGTTCATCACATCCACCAGTTTGTCCATATGACGTATGAGTCCATGCCATTACTCATTTGTAGAACATTTCTGTTTTATACGCTTACGTACTTTTAATATTTGAATATACGGTAATATAAGATTTATTTATTCAGAACCTCTTTAGGTGCTTCAAAAATAGTTGAAATGGCTCTGAGCACTATGGGACTTACATCTTAGGTCATCAGTCCCCTAGAACTTAGACCTACTTAAACGTAACTAACCTAAGGACATGACACACATCCATGCCCGAAGCAGGATTCGAACCTGCGACCGCAGTGGTCACGCGGTTCCAGACTGTAGCGCCTAGAAACGCTCGGCCACTCCGGCCGGCCTTTAGGTGCTACATCATACTTGTTTCGTATCGATATAACCATAAAAGTCACACATCTTTGTACAGCATTCTATGTACACTTATAGATTCTTGCTTAAGTTGTGTGGATTAGCTGTTTAGCATCATGTTATCTAACGATGGCCTGAGAGGCTGAAAGCCAGTTCATAAAAAACTAGTAAATATTATTGTGGAACACTAATTCTTTGTATTGAAGTTATTAATATGTATAATTTCCTCCAAAAACCGGCAGAATAGTCTATTAATGTTAATGTTCATTTTATATGTGGTTGATTCCTTAATGAGGTAATTTTCTACATCCATTGTGTAGCTTATTCTTTCAGTATCAGGTCTGATTTGCTGAATGTCTAGTTTCATCATATGATTTTCATGAATATTTTGATGTAATATAATGGATTTATCTCAATAATGTATGACATAATGAGAAGATACAGGTAAGAACTTGCGTATGTTGCGAATCTCAAAGCGTGACGCGTGATTATCAGTGGATATTTTCTATGTAGTGAGGTCCAGTATGTGCTGTGAATTTTACGTGGGGGGATTTATGCCGGTTTCGTTTAACCCTTACTTGATATTCAGTTTGATTTTTCCTTGAATGGGTGACCTTCTTTAATAGAAACCAGGCCTTATGGAAGATACGTGTAGGCACTATCTGATATGTTGTGGATATTTATATTTTCCAAAGTTTCTGTTATAATTCTATGGTTCCGCAGTTGCCCACATGAAGAGATGGTTCCGTCATAGTATTTTTAAAAGTCAGTTTTTTTTTTTTTGCAATGATTGTCTCTTGGTCTGTGTGAGATGAGTGTATAGTGTGAAAGATGCCTCGTTTGGTCGGTATTTCAGCCAAGCGAGTACGCTGTGACGATGAAAGTGAATCTGATGAGTAGTGAGGTTACCACCTTAACGCTTAGCGGCTTATACTGACTGCGTATGTGGTGAGTCCAGCAGGCTCAGTGTCACTCATGTCGAGGCCGTGCATATTTCGTCTTTCATTTTGTGTGCTGTTTCCGACTCTTGCTCCGCCTTGTGTCTGTGTGAGTGTAGATCTACTACCATCACTGGACGTGGTATGAGAGTTGTTTAAAATGTTTGGCCATCTAAGAGAAAATTTTTACGTCCACATGTTACAAAAGTGAAATGATTCTTTCGGGTGGGGTGATAAATAGTGGATCGCGTCAAGGGAAATAATAATTGTTATTAAGGTTTCGGTATGGATCCCAGTTCACAAATGCTTGATTATGTTTTATGATGATTATTTCAGACTGTCGTGATGTTTAAGACTGCGATAGTCCCTTTTCTCTATGCAACAAAGCTGGCATCACTCAACTTTACGTCCGAGATTCACACTAGTATAACTTTGGTAGCGGTAGGTTTTTCTACCTGCAATAACTCTTATTTGATGTCCGACTGAAGACAATCACGTAACACCGTTTACATTCGCCTAAGTCAGGTAGTGTTCGTGACCTTATTCTGTTGCCGCATACTGTTGTTTGTTGCTGTAGCTCTGTGTCGCATTTGAACATCTTTGTCAACCTTCGGTCTTGTCCTGAGGAACACAGCTTCCCTAGAATCTCTTGAGACACTCTGTAACCACTAAAACATGCCAGTAGTTGTTCCTGAACTTTTATTAAATGGTTCAAATGGCTCTGAGCACTATGGGACTTAACATCTGAGGTCATCAGTCCCCTAGACTTAGAACTACTTAAACCTAACTAACCTGAGGACGTCACACATATCCATGCCCGAGGCAGGATTCTAACCTGCGACCATAGCAGCAGCGCCGTTCCGGACAGAAGCGCCTAGAACCGATCGGCCACAACGGCTGGCTGAACTTTTAAACTTGCTCTTAAATGCAATAATTTATTATGTGCTTCAAGATTTATAAATTCGTGCAATTTATACCATTTCTAAGTAAATCATTTTAGTCTTTGCGATTGATAATTACCAACTGCGTGAAAAATTTAATTATTGAAGAAAGTGCAGCACTTTTAATTTGTTTACTATGTTTTCCACAGATTGGAGGTTACATGCTGGTTTTAAGTGAAGCTAGCCACATTATAACTGGATAAACTGCACAACAGGCTTGAATCCGTCTATCACTGTACCTCTTGGCTTCGTCGTGCACTACTAAGGAAGAAAAAATTTTGAAGAAGAAGGTAATACCATTTACAATGCTACAGACTTTTAATAGATATTTGCGGTTCAGGTGAAAATTAATGTAATAGGAGTGTACTGTACAAGCTCATAATCATACCAAAAACGCTATAGAATTTTAGTGCGTAACAGGCCATGTTCACCAGAACTACTGTACTCTTCTTTATTCTTCAGAACACTTCCCAGAAAGTTAACAGAACCACGGTACAAGTTATGATGAAAGACAAGGACGCCACCAACATCCGCATATCCAAGGGAAAGAAGCCGTAAAGTTCATGAGTGGGAGTCTGGCTGCGGACCAGGTGGTTAAAGTGGCGCAGCTCCACCGTTTCTGCGCTACGGAGAGTCGAACCCATGAGCAGCCAGCACAGGACAGGAGCTGTCTGCGCCGCCTCCCTGGACAGCGCGTGCGAAGCCACTGTCACCATTAACACCTGTGACGACTGCCACAATATAAGCAAAATCTGCATCACCACTGGATGTTTCTGCTGCTGTGTTAAGACTGCGGCAACTGCATTCCAGGATATACCACACAGCACTGTCATCACGGATAAAGCTAGCAGTACCTGGAGCGCTGAAAGAACTGCCTGGGACAGGTGGCACAGTGCGGAGTAGACTCTCCTCAGCTTTCGGTAGCGGTCTGCAAGTGGTCGCCGCTGGCATCTCACTTGGGCTGTAGATCTCAGACACTGGTTAAGCTGGCGCAAGTCACTCCGCACAAGAAGAACGAACCCAACGTACCTGGAAACAGCTGTAGGTATTATACCACTGCAGAACAATGATAACATATATGTTCATTTCATTCCGTACCACAGATATTCCAACGTCAGAGCAGCTACATGTAGAGCGAGAAACCCTGTGTACACCACTTTGCAGGAGATCCTCACCGCCGCGCTGGAGGAATGGAGCAATTCCAGGATGCCACTGTCCCAATACGACAACAGAGTGAAGATCCTCTGGTATTTGTGGGGGTTTCTAAACAGGTCTTCGGCGTTCGCCGTCACCGTGCAGGCGCAGTGTGTCATCATGTAGGTTACCAACCACACAAAAGTGATGGAATCCTTTTTTCTCGCGTTCACAGCTTTACCGTAAGCCCTGTTATTCCCAGGCTCATGACGAGAACAACAGATGCGTACAGCGTACCAGCAGTGGTCCTGCGTAGTTCACACCTCTCTGTCTCCACTGTGAATGGTGTCAGCCCGAAAAACCTGCAGATGGTGTGGTATGGTGTTGCAGATCGTAAGATGTCTCTTCTGTTCGCCATTTAAACATCGTCTAGCACTCCGATATACCTTCGTTACCTGCGAAGAAAAAGTTCCCCAATTATAGTAGGCCAGCTGCTTGCATTACACAGAGAATTAATCTAAAATTCTCGAATCACTCATAAATTGTTGAGTATGTTGTGTAGGTAAATTTTGGTTGTTTCGTCGTATGTCCATTTAAAAAAGTTAAGAAGGCAGACCTTGCTGTAATACGTCTGTTAAATACTACAAGCATTATTATTTCTTCATAAAAATCACGTATCGAGCACATTGCAAAGTTTATTGTTTTGAGTGTCTTTAAGGAGTCTAGGTTACATTAGCGACAGAACATGAAACATTTAAACATTCTGGGTGAAGTAGCTAAATAAATGAAAGTAAATCAAACAGTAATGAAAGAAAGTTAAGCCCAAATATTTGATCATAATGCGGAAAGCTACAGACGGCGCACTAAATACCTTACAGATCGAAGCGATGGCTGCCACTTGAAGGAGTAGTGTCAGCAGTCGTCAAGATAAGCCAAGAAAACGTAAATCTTCTGGTACATTGGAAATTCATATAACATTTCTCCCATATACGAGTTTAGCAACTCAGCTTTCATCCGAAACTTTTTGCCACAGTGTTATGACAGCGAACAGAGATTTTTTGTTATCACGTTTTCGTGTTAGCGTAATTTCGTCTTTTATTTTATTTACATGTACGTATAAGATGTCAACATAAACCTTATGGAATGAAGTGGGATCGTAACCATCGTTTTCTGCTTTTTTTGCTACTTAAGTTAGATCTAATTTTTTTATTTTATTATGGTGCTTATCCCCCCCCATGAACCATGGACTTTGCCGTTGCTGGGGAGGCTTGCGTGCCTCAATGATACAGATAGCCGTACCGTAGGTGCAACCACAACGGAGGGGTATATGTTGAAAGGCCAGACAAACGTGTGGTTCCTGAAGAGGGACAGCAGCCTTCTCAGTAGTTGCAGGAGCAACAAACAGTCTGGATGATTGACTGACCTGGCCTTGTAACACTAACCAATTCGGCCTTGCTGTGCTGCTATTGCGAACGGCTGAAAGCAAGGGGAAACTACAGCCGTAATTTTTCCCGAGGGCATGCAGCTTTACCGTTTGATTAAGTGATGATGGCGTCCTCTTCGGTAAAATATTCCGGAGGTAAAATAGTCCCCCATTCGGATATCCGGGCGGGGACTACTCAAGAGGACGTCGTTATCAGGAGAAAGAAAACTGGTGTTGTACGGATCGGAGCGTGGAATGTCAGATCCCTTAATCGAGCAGGTACACTAGAAAATTTAAAAAGGAAAATGGATAGGTTAAAGTTAGATAGAGTGGGAATTAGTGAAGTTCGGTGGCAGGAGGAACAAGACTTTTGGTCAGGTGAATACAGGGTTATAAATACAAAATCAAATAGGGGTAATGCAGGAGCAGGTTTAATAATGAATAAAAAAAATAGGAATGCGGGTAAGCTACTACAAACAGCATAGTGAACGCATTATTGTGGTCAAGATAGACACGAAGCCCACTCCTACTACACTAGTACAAGTAAAATGCCAACTAGCTCTGCAGATGATGAAGAAATTGATTAAATGTATGATGAGATAAATTATTCAGGTAGTGAAGGGAGACGAAAATTTAATAGTCATGGGTGACTGGAATTCGGTAGTAGGAAAAGGAAGAAAAGGAAACGTAGTAGGTGAATATGGATTGGGGCTAAGAAATGCAAGAGGAAGCCGCCTGGTAGAATTTTGCACAGAGCATAACTTAGTCTTAGCTAAGACTTGGTTCAAGAATCATGAAAGGAAGTTGTCTACATGGAAGAACCCTGAAGATACTAGAAGGTTTCAAATTTTATAATGGTAAGGCAGAGATTTAAGAACCAGATTTTAAATTAAGACATTTCCAGGGCAGATGTGAACTCTGACCACAATCTATTGGTTGTGAACTGTAGATTAAAACTGAATAATCTGCAAAAAGGTGGGAATTTAAGGATATGGGACCTAGATAAACTGACTAAGCCAGAGGTTGTACAGAGCTTCAGGGAGAGCATAAGAGAACAATTGACAGGAATGGGGGAAAGAAATGCAGTAGAAGATGAATGGGTAGCACTGAGGGATGAAGTAGTGAAGGAAGCAGAGGATCAAGTAGGTAAAAAGACGAAGGCTATTAGAAATCCTTCGGTAAGAGAAGAGACACTGAATTTAATTGATGAAAGGAGAATAAACAAAAGTGAACTAAGTGAAACAGGCAAAAAGGAATACAAACGTCTCAAAAATGAGATCGACAAGAAGCGCAAAATGGCTAAGCAGGGATGGCTAGAGCACAAATGTAAGGATGTAGTAGCTTATCTCACGAGGGGTAAGGTAGATACTACCTACAGGAAAATTAAAAAGACCTTTGGAGAAAAGAGAAAAACTTGCATGAATATCAAGAGCTCGGATGGAAACCCAGTTCTAAGCAAAGAAGGGAAAGCAGAAAGGTGGAAAGAGTATATAGAGGGTCTATACAGGGGCTATGTTCTTGAGGACAATATTATGGAAATGTAAGAGGATGTAGATGAAGATGAAATGGGAGATATGATACTGCGTGAAGAGTTTGACAGAGCACTGAAAGACCTATGTCGAATCACGGCCCTGGGAGTAGACAACATTCCATTACAACTACTGACAGCCTTGGGAGAGCCAGTCCTGACAAAACTCTACCATCTGGTGAGCAAGACGTATGGTGTGGTGTCACCGCCAGACACCACACTTGCTAGGTGGTAGCCTTCAAATCGGCCGCGGTCCGTTAGTATACGTCGGACCCGCGTGTCGCCTCTATCAGTGATTGCAGACCGAGCGCCGCCACACGGCAGGTCTAGTCTAGAGAGACTCCCTAGCACTCGAGCCAGTTGTACAGCCGACTTTGCTAGCTATGGTTCACTGCCTACACACGCTCTCAATTGCAGAGACGACAGTTTAGCATAGCCTTCAGTTACGTCATTTGCTACGACCCAGCAAGGCGCCATATTCAGTTACTATTGATATTGATATCGTGAATCACGTACCGTCAAGAGCGACGTTCATCATTAATGGATTAAAGTTATGTATCAAACTAATTCCGCCCGCTTTCTGAATTCTAATTCCTTGTCATGTTCCAGACCTCACGTCAGTATAGTCCTTCCCTCCTCACGCCAGCCTGCGTAAGCTGAAACGCGTGGATTTCGGCCTCCTCTAGTAACACGGTGTTGGCTCTTCTGCCAACACAACACATGAGACAGGCGAAATTCCATCAGACGTCAAGAATCATATAATAATTCCAATCCCAAAGAAAGGAGGTGTTGACAGATGTGAAAATTACCGAACTATCAGTTTAATAAGTCACAGCTGCAAAATACTAAACTGAATTCTTTACAGACGAATGGAAAGACTGGTATAAGCCGACCTCGGGGAAGATCAGTTTGGATTGTGTAGAAATGTTGGAACACGTTAGGCAATACTGACCCTACGACTTATCTTAGAAGAAAGATTAAGGAAAGACAAACCTACGTTTCTAGCATTTGTAGACTTAGAGAAAGCTTTTGACAATGTTGACTGGAATACTCTCTTTCATGTTCTGGAGGTGGCAGGGGTT
Organism: Schistocerca serialis cubense; assembly: GCF_023864345.2. Classification (NCBI taxonomy): domain Eukaryota; kingdom Metazoa; phylum Arthropoda; class Insecta; order Orthoptera; family Acrididae; genus Schistocerca; species Schistocerca serialis. The sequence goes on along the minus strand of NC_064641.1, from coordinate 963,909,562 downwards.
AAATACAGGGAGGGAAAGGCTATTTACAATTTGTACAGAAACCAGATGGCAGTTATAAGAGTCGAGGGGCACGAAAGGGAAGCAGTGGTTGGGAAGGGAGTGAGACAGGCTTGTAGCCTCTCCCCGATGCTATTCAATCTGTATATTGAGCAAGCAGTAAAGGAAACAAAAGAAAAATTCGGTGTAGGTATTAAAATCCATGGAGAAGAAATAGAACTTTGAGATTCGCCGATGACATTGTAATTCTATCAGACACAGCAAAGGACTGGGAAGAGCAGTTGAACGGAATGGACAGTGTCTTGAAAGGCGGGTATAAGATGAACATCAACAAAAGCAACATGAGGATAACAAAATGTAGTCGAATTAAGTCGGGTGACGCTGAGGGAATTAGATTAGGAAATGAGACACTTAAAGTAGTAAAGGAGTTTTGCTATTTGAGGAGCAAAATAACTGGTGATGGTCGCAGTAGAGAGGATATAAAATGTAGACTGGAAATGGCAAGGAAAGCGTTTCTGAAGAAGAGAAATTTGTTAACATCGAGTATAGATTTAAGTGTCAGGAAGTCGTTTCTGAAAGTATTTGTATGGAGTGTAGCCATGTATGGAAGTGAAACATGGACGAAAACCAGTTTGGACAAGGAGCGAATAGAAGCTTTGCAAATGTAGTGCTACAGAAGAATGCTGAAGATTAGATGGGTAGATCACATAACTAATGAGGAGGTATTGAATAGAATTGGGGGAAGAGGAGTTTGTGGCACAACTTGACTAGAAGAAGGGACCGGTTGGCAGGACATGTTCTGAGTCATCAAGGGATCACCAATTTAGTACTGGAGGGCAGCGTGGAGGGTAAAAATCGTAGAGGGAGACCAAGAGATGAATACACTAAGCAGATTCAGAAGGATGTAGGCTGCAGTAGGTACTGGGAGATGAAGAAGTTTGCACAGGATAGTGTAGCATGGAGAGCTGCATCAAACCAGTCTCAGGAAGACTACAACAACAACATGGTGCTTATGATCGATTATAAATATGTTTTTCTATTAAAATAATGATCCAACAATGACAATATGGGAAAAATAGCTTGCTACTCACCACACATGGCAGGCATTGTGTTGCAGACCGACATAATGAAAAAAGAGCCTAAATACTGAGCTTTAAGACGAAGTCCTTCTTCAGAAACCGAAAACACACACATATTTAGACAAGCACAATTCACACAGACACGGTCACTGCCTGTGATTACCGGAGCCTGACTCATGCCAAACCAGGCTCCGTCACCCAGAGGCAGTCGCCACGGCTGTGTGAGTTGTTCTTGTGTGAATGTGTGTGTGTTTTCTATTCCAGAAGAAGAATTTTATGCTAAAATTCAACATTTTAGCAGTGTTTTTGAGTGAGCATCTTCTTCATGTTGTGAGTAGCAATATAGATGACACGGTGGTAGCTGAAGCACGGCCAGAGCTTACGGTGACAGGAGACTGGCGGCGCTTACCAGTCCCCAGCTCAGGAACCCCGGGGTCGCCAAGCCCGTACTCACCAAACAAATGCCCTTGAGATCGTCGACATGCGGCAGGTGCTGGTATATCCACTTCTTACGCGAGGCATATCTTTGTCATCTCAGAAACAAATAACGTGGAAATACCATTTGTGAATGAGAGACACCGTGCTTGTCCAGTTTATTCAATATGCAGGTGGCGTTGTTTCTATACACGTCGTGCGTCAGCGCTGATATTCGAACCGTCTGCAAGTAAAAGCATATAGTGCACTTCAGCTAATTTGCCGTTTACTGCATGTCATCTTCAAGGTCAAAGTCCCGCAGGTTTAATGCCCGTCGGTGTAGATGTGATTCTTCTGTACTAAATTACGAACTACTCGAGTGGCAGCCATTCGTCATTGAATACTATTACTTTTGAAAGCACTAACCTGTTTCCCGAGAGCACGGAATCCACTTACCTTGGCAGCTACGGCTGAGAGTTCCTACTGCGCCTTCCTCGGCATTTGTGGTCGCTGAAATAACATCTGGCAGGTGACAGATATGTACACTGCGTCTGTGTGAAGCGACGCAGGATGTTTGGGCTGTCTCTCAGCTGTAATGGACGAGAAACACATTGATTAAAACATGAAAAATGAATGGTCTGAAATTGATGTAGAGTAGGAAGGAAGTTATATTTTAAGCAAGTAATATTTTTTAAGGTGGCTGTCATTTTAATAGCTACTGCAGGAGCAGTCGAATCAATACAGAACACTAATTGCCACATTTATTTCTGTTCCATAATTTGTTTGTCTACTACAACATTTCGTATTTTCTCAAGCCCTTTGGTGGCACTGTATATTTTATCGTGCTTCATACAATCGGAATTAATTACCTAACCATTATGTAGCACCACGTAGGCTCATATTCATCTGAAGAGAGAAACACAGTCGGGCAGGGATCTATGAAGTAAGAAGTTAGTATCTTGAATGGATGAAGTCAGAACCTCTTGACTGACCATTGTTACGACAGTTTTTTATTATTATTTATTTGTTAACTATATTTAGTCAGTTAGTTTAGCTCTAAGGTACCACATCCATTACATGTAAAAATTCTCATATAACACGTAATATAAACTGAAGCGCCAAAGACACTGGTATAGGCATGCGTACTCAAATACAGAGATATGTAAACAGGGAGAATACGGCGCTGCGGCGGCTATCGCTGTATAAGACAACAAGTATTTCGCGCATTTGCTAGATCGGTTACTGCTGCTACAGTGGCAGGTTTATCAAGATTTAAATGAGTTTGTACGTGGTGTTACAGTCGGCGGACGAGCGATGGGACACAGCGTCTCCGAGGTAACGAAAACGTGGGGATTTTCCCACACGACCATTTCACGAGTATACCATGAATATCAAAGGTCCGACATCGCTGCGACCAGAAAAAGATCCTGTAAGAACGGGACCAACGAACACTGAAGAGAATGTCCTTCAGAATATAAATCAATTGAGCAGTACTGCCTTTTGGGTTGAAAGCAGAAACAGAAAGTACATTGTCGTGAATCGGAAGACCAAACAAATGAAATGAATCAAAGCCAAGAATATTTTCACAGTGACGTGAAAGTGGAATTGTAAATGTCCTTGTTTTCGTGTGAGACTGGAATGTGGCAGGTAAACAACGCGTACCAGGTAGCGGAATGTCCTGACTGCTACCCGCAGTAAGGCGCGTGCAAGATTTTCTGAACTGTGCCGCGCCCAGCTGTTCATAAGTGGCTCGAATAAGCAACGAAACAGAAGTGTCACTGCCTAACTGAAGTCGCACAAAGCGTCTGACACAGACTAAGTTCAGAAACAGTTTATCTGACTGTCGTTGCACAGAATTTGGGTAGGGTGAAGGCACATCCTGTATTTAATCATTACTAGTTCCGGTAGCCGCATAGAAAAAAACTAGATTCATTGAATGTGAAGGTGCTTCACACTTACGAGAGCGAACCTGGGTAGAGTTCTTTTCTGATGCAAGCATACAGACTGCACATGAGCTGGCATTCCAGAAGCAAAGCAGGTGACGTTCCAAGAGGGTAAATTTGGTCTTCACATGATTTTGTGGTGACACCGCCAGACACCACACTTGCTAGGTGGTAGCCCTTAAATCGGCCGCGGTCCGTTAGTATACGTCGGACCCGCGTGTCGCCACTATCAGTGATTGCAGACCGAGCGCCGCCACACGGCAGGTCTAGTCTAAAGAGACTCCCTAGCACTCGCCCCAGTTGTACAGCCGACCTTGCTAGCGATGGTTCATTGTCTACATACGCTCTCATTTGCCGAGACGACGGTTTAGCATAGCCTTCAGCTACGTCATTTGCTACGACCTAGCAAGGCGCCATATTGAGTTACTAACTGATAGTATTGTGAATCATGTACCGTCAAGAGCGACGTTCATCATTAATGGATTAAAGTTAAGTACCAAACTGGCTACGTCCGCTTTCTGAATTCTAATTCCTTGTCATGTTCCAGACCTCACGTCAGTATAGTTCTTCCCTCCTCACACCAGCCTGCGTGAGCTAAAAGGCGTGCATTTCGGCCTCCTGTAGTAATACGGTGTAGGCTCTTCAGCCAACAACAGATTTCACAGCAGAAACATGCGTTAACGCTTGTTTACTCTATCCACGACGCGGTAGCTAGTTTGTGTGTGGTGGTCGGTGGCAAGACCGTATCTGCTTGTCACTTTGTGTTACACTGCAAATGGGAGCTACCTCACAGTTTTCCACGGCACTGTCGCATGAGTCCTGATGTTCAATAACCTGTAACACTTGTTTCAAAGTAGGATGTGGCACATTGTACATAACTGCATTACTAATCATTGTGTCACTACAGTGCCGTCCACAGCTACATTGCAAACGACACTGCGGTGTCAAAGACTGAAGTTCAGTGACCTATTGATGATATGTCTGTTCTGACCTTCCCCACAATCGAAATAACTTGTAACGAGCTGCAGCCACCCGCACCTGATCCTCGTATTACTTAGTGAGGGCAGAAATTAATTCTTCAAAAACCAGCAACTCTACCCTACTAGTCGAGAATAGCTTCTGAGGGAGTTGGTAAACACCTATACCACCCATTGACGTGAAACGAGTAAGTTTAACAGTACACTGCACTTGACGTGTAGCACATTGAACGTCGAAATGAACGTAGTGCTCTTTACATTCCTCTTGTTGTTCACTGAAAGTTCGGGACGGTGGAATAGCACGGAGGCTGTGTCGTGGATGTGGCTGGCTGTTGTGGCGAAGCTGATACAGCACCTGCTTGTGTATTAACCTATAAAACATACTTATTTAGCTCGTAAATTTTGATTCGCTAACACAAAATCCCTCCGTCTCCTCACATAGGGTGGGGTTTGAGAGCGAGCAATTTGTCATTTATCAGTAACCATTTTCCACACAAAAATGAGAACATGAATTTTCTTGAATTAGAGCGCCAACTACCAAGAATCAAAACAATTAATTAAGACAAAATGTAGGTAGTTTTTTATGTAGATTCTGATTCTGCAATAAAAAGGGGGTTCCCATTTCAAATTTTGAATTTGCCTCCCGTCCCAACCCTAGGGGGCTGGGGTGGTGGGCTGATTTTAGCACCAACAGATGTCCCCCTCGAAAATAATCATCTTTGAATTCTACACATTCTTTCGTGTGAAGCGTATTTTTCGAGTTAATCTGGTTTGCCAACTTAAAATTTACACCCTGTATATACAAATAACTGATCTTCTTGAAATTTTTTTATGAGTCTTTGCATGGAATGGAAAGTTGAGCGCTGCCAGCCCACCGTTGTTCTTGAAGACAGCTGGGCCTATGATGTGGGGCTCGATTTCATATGACAGCAGGACCACTGTCCTGGTTACCCCACGCACACTGACTGCGAAATTCTACGCCAGTCTGTTGATTCGACCTGTTGTGCTGTCATTCATGAATGGCATTCCAGGGGTGACTTTCAACAAGATAACGCTCGCCTGCATACCGCTGTTGAAACCAAACATGCTGTACAGAGTGCCGACATGTTGCTTGGCATGCTTGACTACCGGATTTGTCTCCACTTGAGCTGATATCGAACATCATCAGACGAGATATATTCCCGAAATTTCATTACTCTACGTAAATTATTTTTTGGTGTTTGGTTTTTTCCGTCAGTGTATTTTAAAATTGTGAAATAAATATTTGTGTTTTTAATGAAATATTCTACGAGATTCCATAGCTTCTAGTATAGGGACCATTGTGAGACACAAAGATCTCTCTAAAAAGTATGCTGTGAGAAATTAACGAAATTTGTATTTACTTTTGTGTGTGTGTGTGTTAAAAGATAGTTTGAAGTTCTAGACCCTACTTAAACATTAGTACTTCTTTAAAAAGGATGATGTTAATATACGTCAACAACAATTAAAACTTTTGTTTTTTCTTAGTTTTTAAGGTGCGCATAAAGTACCCTCGCCTCCTTAAGAAACGTTAGTAATGAGAGGATTAATATTATAGGTGTTTGAAAATTATGTCTTTATTGTCAATACACTGAGTTATTCGAATTTTGATCTTACGTTTGAATCTGGCTGGCATAGAGATGGATGTGCGGGCCACTGCTGAGAGTATATTGTCCTTCCAGTGCGCAAGAGTCCTTGGACGATCGCTGTACGGAGTGGATTCTGGAAATCCCCTAAGAAACGTCACAAGGGTATAATTCGATGAGGCAACTATCACGGAAGATCAGATGAGGCGCCCGGAGGACTTCCCTGCAAAACACGCAAATCAGTTCGCACTGTATGCGCCGTCGTCCAAGCTACATGCAACTAAGCAACCACAATATTAATTTGTCCAAGAAGAGGCAAGAAACAGTCGTCAGTCATGCTGAATACTCTCCGAGAATTCACATTTAGTGTATTCTCAACACTGCACACCAAAGTGCTACACGTAATGGATGCGTAAGGGCTGTCTGGTCCTCTCGTGAAGTTGTCCAGGTTTGTTAGCCCACTAGCACAGCGTGTCTTGTTTATTAGCGCACTCAGATAAATGAAAGTGTGCCTCGTCACTAAAGAACAGCAGCGCAGTGTGTGGCAACTGTTCAAACAAGTCTCCACATGCACTTTTTCGCAGCAATAAAATCGCATTTTGCACCACACCCAGTTTATATGGGTTAAAATTGGACGCGTGGTGAGACAATCGTCTCACAGAATGATAGTAAAGTGTAAGGACAGCGGTGTGTGTGCCTGCCGAGCGACGACGAATAAACAGCTTCTACGTTTTGCAGCAATCAGAACGTAAAATGGAAATGTTCAAAAACAAAATAGTAACTAAGCATACAGTAACATGCATTATTTTTGAAAATCAGCGTAATAATGAAGTTACTGACCCGCATTGGGCGTAATTACCAAGGCATGTACAGTGCTGGGGTTAGGTAACACCTGGTCCTACACTGATTCTAAATAAAATATGATCAGTTTGATCATAAACATCAATATTCAGCAGCTCCATCGTAATCGAATATCCAGCATTCACATCTATTATGCACTACTCACTTCTGATCAAAAGGTTGTTACGTTAAACACCGCAGTATCAGGTTCATTGTATTTATACGAAAGCTGCACACTGCCTGTTTATGCTTGGCACGTTGCTCGCTCTCTCTTTCTTGTCTTCGTTATTTCCCACACTTTATGATGGAATAATTAACGTACTTTGATGCCATTCCGTAAGATGTTATACATTTCAGTTGTCCGGAAAGATGGACACAGCGCAAATTAATATATGGCAATAAAAGAATATGAAGTTTGAATTAATAGACAATTAGTTATTTTTATTTAACTTCCTGGCTTGACTGAGTCCTTTTAATAAGTCACCACGCGAGTGATGGGGTATTAACTGCACCACGCATATCGTTAGCGCCGTTGTGTTGTAGGCGAACCATTTCTACTGTGGTTCATTTGCTTGGAACTGTCCTGATCACATTTCTTTGGCAGGATTTTCTTCTCTACATTCAGTTCATTAAGTCAGGACCACTAAGTTCACTTCAGGTCAATCTTTTCATTCACCAACCAAACCACTGAGGAGGTAAAACAAACGTTCTTCACATCATGTTTCCACACACCCATGTCTCCAGTACGCGCCAAAACTTCGCAAGTATCTTTCTTGATATATGTGGTACCATTACTCACAACCGAAACTGTGTTGCGTGAGATTCTGTTTCAGCACCTTATATGAATTCAAACATATTTCAAATGATCCTCTCTTTCTTTTTTTTTACGAAGAACGGTTTACGGTGCAAAAGCACATATTTACATAGGTTCAGTAACGATTACAATGCATTCCAACGAAATAATATAAAAGAAATACTTTTATATAAATGTCTTTGGGTCCTGTTTTAATCGAGTTACGATATAAAATACCAGTAGTTCCATCTAGTAGATTTAGGCGATAGCTGCACTGTTACTCAAAACTCTCGTAGCCACATAAATTACAGGTAGTGGCAGAAAAAGGGCAGTTTTAATTAGTCTCTAAAAGCCGAACGGTATTATTGGTCACACTGAATGTCTGTCATGTGTTTCGGATAGGTCCGCTTTTTGCCGAGATGGAGTGCTGGAGTGGGCCTGAAATTGCTATTGCTGTGGAGGCCTTTCACCTTTCACAGGAACGTTGAGCGCTTGCTGCTGCTACACAGGAATACCGTCGTTAGTTCGACCTTAGACGGAATGATCCTATACCACGTTATAGGTGAGAAATTATGGAGCAACGGGAAGTGCCCTTAAGCTGAAATTGCCTGGAAGAATTAGAAGTTGTCAGTCACAGGAACGGATAGAGGAAGTGCAAAATGTTGTCACCGAGCGAGGCGGCGCAGTGGTTAGCAGACTGTACTAGCATTCGGCCATCCTGATTTAGATTTTCTGTGATGTCCCTAAATCGCTTCAGACAAATGCCAGGATGGTTCCTTTGGACGGTCACGGCTCACTTCCTTCCCCATCCTTCCCTAACCCGATAGGACCGATGACCTTGCTGTTTGGTCCACTCCACAACCAACCAAGTAACAGTCCAATGCGTTCTGTGAGACAGATTGTGGTTCTAGTGAGATTGTTCAACCGTATTGTGCACAGAATTTTACGGAACAATTTGACGTTACAAATATACAAGATAGAGGTTGTGCATCAGTTAAACGAAAATGGTTACGAAAAGCAAATACATATGTCTATTGAACTGTTTACTAAAAGCAGGGACAACGAAGTTCTTAAATTTGCTATGGTTGAATTACAATGCACATTCTTATCGCAGCGGTTGTGTCACCAAACAAAACTGCCGTTACTGGTGCGACTATAGTCCTCAGTAACTTCATCAACGCCCCTCACACGGCCAGAAAGTCACAGCAAGGGGCGCCGCCTCCTCAGTGGACATAATCGACGCTTTCTTTTTTGAGGATTAACATTTACGTGCAGTGGGCAGAGGGTTTGTTAACCACATCGTTTCAAGGAATGGGGACATTTCGTTGCCTTAAAGGCCTCCACACTTGTTGATCTGTAACCATTTCTTTTGTGGGTCCTTAAACAAAGGGTGCGTGCTACAAGACTACACACGATTGCGGTACTCAAAGACACCATTCAGGTGGAAATCAGAAACATTCCTATAAATATGCTCGTTCGTGCCCTAAACGATTTGCATCATAGATTGTCCGTCATTGTGACAATGTTGGCCATCTAGGAGATATCATTTCCAAAACACGAACTGTGCGTGAAATGGCAATACTCAAGGGTTTCGTTGCTGTGTATGAAAATGTTTTACAATATATTTCTCGGCCTGTTTCGTCACATCGAAATTGGTACGTACTTCTGCTACAGTTTTCTCCCGAATAGGCTCACAACCATTACAACGCGTATTTAGGCGTTTAGTATCCCGTTACTCCCACTCCTCTTCTTTGCACATTTCCAGTTCCTCGGCGAGTTTTGATCCACGATGCAACTGATTGTCGGCCAGCAACAGGACGTGGGTACTTACTATAACTTCCTTTCTATGTCAGGGCTGCTCCCTCCCTTCTGCCTCTCCATTTCTGCCCACCACTTCAGCTCCTGATGTCAGGGTTCTACAAACCCACCAAATCTATCCTTAATTTCCGTGTTCCCACTATTCATCCTACCACCTTCATTTTCAGTATCATCCAACGGCTTATATACTAACTCGCGCACTCCAACCCACTACAGAACAACCAAAGTTTAATCTTCCCACAACTTTTTTAACCATCGCCGGTCCTTCATCTTTTTAAACGGTAGATGTTGCTCCTTTTTAATCAACATCACCATTTTTTCAACTTACTTTAAATATCTATTTTGTCTTTTTATTCTTGTCTGTTGAACTGTTTATTTCTATTTTTATTTGAAAGGAAGGAAACAACATTGTATTTTGTAAGTATCATCGAATAATCAGCATTACATAATTTTTAAAAACATTTTTAAATTCTCCACCTATAAACCTTGCTGTAATGTCCGTACTTACATTTTGTAAAGGCATTTGGCTCAAGAGCGATATATTGTAGCGGAGGGAGACCATATGTGGCGCCAACGGCGAAATAACAATAAACAAAAAATCAGAAGTTGGGTCGAAAATTCGTATCACTTGTGATACGAATAATTTTTTGCCTGCAAATGAGGTAATTACTGATCTAATGTCGCTAAATAACCGTCCTCAGTCGGCAACAGAAATATCTGCACGACTATTTATTTGGAAGCAGCTTTAGAACAATCTAATCCTATTAATGTACTGTGAGAACGTCTCATAATCCTTCAGGATATAGCTTATTAACCAATATCTGTGCAAAACTATCGTATTTTATTAAACACATTGCCACTAACTAGAGTGGCGAACCATTACTTCAAATTAGAGAAGAACTGATTACCTGTCATCCATGCACTGTCATGTTCCAGATATTTTCCAAGTATCAAGTCATTTTATCCTTCGCCGTGGATTCTGTAACATATTAGACAACATTAGATATACATTACTCCATAGACCTATATTCAGGATGTCCTAAAGGATATATAATATCTCAGGAAAACAAGAAGACACAATACATATTTACAAGGAAAAAAAAATGTATTCTCCCCTCCACATTTCCCAATTGATATGGTGGACAAAGTCGAAAATTTTTAAACATATTTTCGTTTATAAGGTAATGCCTAACTTTTCACAAAGCATGTAAATATATTATAAACAGGGGTGCAAATAATAGTTCGTAGACTGTGGTCTTCACATGTCATCAGATAGCCGGCCGCAGTGGCCATGCGGTTCTAGCCGCTTCAGTCTGGAACCGCGCGACCGCTACAGTCGCAGGTTCGAATCCTGCCTCGGGCATGGATGTGTGTGATGTCCTTAGGTTAGTTAGGTTTAATTAAGTCTAAGTTCTAGGGGACGGATGACCTCAGATGTTAAGTCCCATAGTGCTCAGAACCATTTGAACCATCATCAGATAGAAGAGTCAGATTTCAACATTTATTGGTCGCATTACTGTCCTGGAGATAGGTGAAATTGTTAAAGCATCCACATCAGTCAACATTACTATGAAAATCTCCAATGGAGTAGGCGAAGTTTGCCAACTATAAATCTTTTTGGCTTCAACATTAAGAAATGTAGGTAAATGAAGTTTGCTAGCTTTTTTATTTTTGTGTCACCTATGAGTGACAATGCCTACATTGCAAATAGTGGTTTAATACGGCTTTCAGCAGTTAATGCGGTATGCTCCACCCAGATGAATTAATTTTGCTGAGAATTTAACTCTGTCCAACTACTATATTCGCGTATCTTCATGGTTTAGGCATATACTGGGATGAAGCATAGTGTTTTATATTTCATATAAAACTAAAATCAGTCCATTCACAACTGCTCAACTCTGTAATTACTGCAGACGAAATAATGTAAGTGGATGTAGTAATTAAATAAATTTGATGTATTTACACTTATTAATAGAAATGAGAGTAAATTTCTATATAATTTGGAAATTATGGTGATTTTTTTTTTTCAAAAGAATGAAACTAAATCACTGGAAGAACTATCTCATTTTTCTAGCAAAGGGTATGAGGATTTAAGAAACAAATAAACAATTAGAGATTGTGTGGTTTATAAAGCGTTCGCAAACAGAACACAAAATATACATTTCGAGAGCAATCTAAACTTGCTTGATCCCAACTTCTTGAATGCATCAAAACCAAAAATTATGAAAATTATGAAATATTATCTAAAAATAAATCATGAGTTGTAATTAAATTTTAAATTTTTTGTGATTACAGAATGCAGAAAAGTGCAAATATTACGCAATTTGTGTTTCAAACACAAAGCTATTGAATCAAAAGAGAGAGAGAGAGAGAATTAATTACGAAATTTAAGAATGGTAAACAAAATATTTTATCAAATATGTCTAATTTTCGAAAATGAGGATCAGGTTGGTCAATAAATAGGTTTATCAGTTTGATATTACAAATTCAGAGACATGTTCTATTGAGAGATTCATTTAATATTGACTTACCAGAAACAATGAAAAGAAAAGAAGCTTCTGTTAATGTAAACAATAATAATGAAAAATGTTTTCTGTGCTCAATAAAATCTGCATTCTATCCTGTAAATAAAAATATGAATAGAGTCCCAGATTATAATAACGTCAGTGTAGGTCTCGACTCTAAACTTGAATATTTTGGTTTTCATACAGTGCTTGATAACATAGCCAAAAACTGAGACTAGAATGAATGTATCTATTAATGTTTATTCATTTGATGAAAAATATCAGGTGTAACCATTAAAAATAACAAAATATAAAACAGAAAATCGTGTAAATTTTCTTTATTTCAAAAACAATTAAAATTGCCACTACTGTTACATAAGAAATTTATCTATGCTTGTTCCCAGTCAAATTACAAAACATACAGATATAAAATTTATTTCAGCTATTTAGTTACTCCACTTCAATAGCAAGGGAAAAAAATTGTTTAGTTTACAGTGGAGAATTACCAGGAAAAGTCTATACTTAAGTTTTAAAAATTATCCACATGCACAGAAAGATCCACAGCTTATTTATCCTAATTTTGAAAGTTTACTCTTAAAGACTGAAAATAAAATCCAGAACAGTCATATAGAATGAAATATCGGAACCATGAACCAACTTGTTTCTGTCACTGTATCAAGTACATTAGTGGTCGATACAAAGATCCTCTTGTATGTAGATGACTATTTTGTCATTAACAATTTACTGTGTGTATGAAAAGATATTACAAAGAATTGAAGAATTTATTCTGAAATTGAAGAAATGAGACCATTAACGAGTGAACAACAGTCAGAACATACATGATCAAATGCGTGTACATTATGTAGATGTCATTACACAAAAAAATAATGAAAAAGTTCGTAATCATGATTATTTGACTGGAAAGTATATAAACCCATTATCTAATAACTTTAATCTAAAACTAAAAAACTTGAGTTTTGTAGCAATTTATTTACATCACCTCTCAGGATGTGATTCTCATTTGTTTGTAAAAGACCTTGCTTGTAGATTAAATACCAAATAACGAAGATGGATATATTAGTTTTGGAATGAAGACAGAATATTTGAATATGAGTTTTATTGCCATATTTTAATTCATATCTTCAAGCCTTGACGAACTTTCAACAAGTTTGAAAATGAATCAAATGACAAACATTAAAAAAGTTTATCCTGAAAATCTATTCAATCTGGTGATCAAGAAAGGTGCCTATCCTTATGATTATATGTGAGTAGTAGGGAGAAAATTCGAGAAACACAGATTATATCAAGAGCTGAATTTTATAATCAATTGTATCATTGTGAAATAGATGATGAAGATTATAAACATACAAAATTAGTGTGGGAAAAAGTTAACATATAAAATCTTTTTAAATATCATGATCTGTAACTTAAAACCGAAAATTGGCTTTTGGCAAACATATTAGAAAATTTTAGAAAATATCAATAGCATCACATTATACAGGTGCATCTTGGTTTTACACTGTACCTGTTTTTTTTTCTTTTGATGCAATGTTAAAAATGGCTGTACAATTACTTGAATTATTACACAATTATTAAATGATTTTAACTGTTGAAAAAAGTATAAAAAGTGGTATAGCGTGATGTAAAAGATATGTTAAAGAAAGTAATAAATACATAAAAGATTATGATACCAGGAAGATATCGAATTGTTTAGCATATTAAAATGCAAATAATTTATATAGTTGTGCTATCAGTCAATACTGATCATAAGGTGGATATGAAGGGAATGAATGAAATAATTTTGATATTACAAAAATATGTAAGATTTAGAATATTTCTAAAATTGAGTATATGTTTAAAGCAGATCTGTAATGTCCAAAAGAATTGTGTGGAATACTTCCACAGTAGAGGTAGGTGACCATTCAGATTTGGCACAATTCTTTATTAAGCATCATGCGCTTAAATATTTTATCGTCAGACTGAAGCTGTGGAATGAACTGTACAAAAAATTAATGACAGAAAATATTCATAAGTGTGTATCTATCTACGTATTCCAGTACACAGATATTCCAAATTGTATCATACTTCCATAAATGACAAATTTTAGTACAAGTTCACGAAAGCAAGCACATGAACTGAATACACTATAAATCTCATGTCATGAAGGCTATTTTTCAGTCCCATCGTCTATCGAATAGAAGCAGTGCCAAACAGTGTGTATGGCGATTGAACTTACAAGAGGTAAACGATGGCCAGTAGGTGGTGCTAGCATTGACTGAAGAATACAAATCAAACGGTAAATTTACTGGTTACTGTACACTGCGATTAAATACATGTCAGCACCGTGTGATCAAATTTGACAAAAAAATTGTTACCCTTATGGAAGAGATACTCATACTAACACCATGAAAAGTGCGTCGTTAGGTAACATTGTAAAAAACGTTGCAGAGGTAGTCTTTAGTCAGTAATCAAAACAGAAGACAATTTTAGGCAGTAACTGGTGTGGTACAATGTAAACCTAAAATCAATATGGGCAATAAGTAAGATGTGAGTGTGAAGGAATAAGTTCACAAGCATCACAAAATAAATATAGATAATTATCACAAAATGACATAACAGAATCATTTAGGTGAGCGAAGTTGGTGGTTACAACTTGAAATGAAAGAAGTGTTACACAATACATGTTTTTTTAATATTCTTTAACTTAGTGTTAGATCGTGCAGCTATTATCAGGTTACAACTTTCTTACTGAGAAATGGTACATAAGTATGACCAACTTTAATCACTACATTAGTCGAACAAACTGTGAATGACGTTCAATGTAACCATTTAGGTAAGCCTAGATTAATGTCAACAATTTGTGTGTGTGTGTGTGTGTGTGTGTGTGTGTGTGGTTTGAGGTTTTCTGGCGCTAAACAGCGTGACAACAATTTGAAATGAAATATTACAATTTTCCTTTATTTTATAAGTATATTAAAACATAAAGGTACAATATCAAACATGTATAATAACTCTCTTTAAGCAGATGCATGAGGACGTCCAAAACGTCCTAGAATACGAGTATTGCGACCAAAGATGTAAGGTTAGGATTATTCGGTGACAAAAATGGATGCCTAGGCAATCGTAATAGCGCTCATACTATTTCGGACATATACGGAATGCGTTGCGAACATGTATAACAGTATGGGACTGTAGAGCTATACATAACAAAATAAGCTCTTTGAATCGCTAGCGAAACCCGAACTTCCATCTTTCGTTTTTTTTTTTTTTCTATATTGTTATTTCAGTCTCTCAGTCCCATATGGGTAGGGGAGGGGTAGTACGGCACGATCCGCCGCTCTTCAGCAGAATGATGCGTTACTAAAAAGATAAAACAATTAAAAGGTGATAAAATGGAAGACATAAGAACATAATAAGGAGAGACAATGGGGGTTAAAATATAGACGTACACAGAGACGTTCGTTGTAGGACATCTAAGAAAGTCCACATAAAGATAAAAAAACACAGTTGGCGATTTGTGTAGCACATAAAAATACACTGAAGTCGCACAAACAAGTCAAAAGTTGGCCACAGTATTACAAAACACCAGAACGACGACACTTTAAAACCACAGCACGAGATGAAGTACACATGACAAAGATTAAAAAGTGCCAGGTGGGTTCTGAAGAGGGAGGGAAGGCCTGAGAGGCGGGAAAACATGGGACAGAAGACGGCAGTGGCGGAAGGGGTCTAGAGAAGGTGGTGGAAAGGGAAGTTGATCGTAGGGCGTACCAAGGGATGGGAGAGGGAGAGAGAAGGCAAGCGAGCAGGGAGTGCAGAGATGCAGAAGAGATGCACTGGAAAGGGAGGGGGCATGAGAGGGAGGAAAAAAACCGCTCAGGGGAAGAGAAAAGGAAGAGAATAGGAGCCCTGAGGAAGGGGTGGATGGTGAAGTTAGACATAAGGGCGAAGCTCATCATCTGGGAGGGGTAAGCACTAGAAGGCATGTCGGTAAAGGAGTTTGAGAACGTGGAGATGGAGAGAGGGTGGCACACAACAGTAAAAAGGCACAGCAATGGGCTGTGGGTAGGGAGGATAGGAGACAACAGGGGGTGGTGATGGTCAAGTCTGCGTACAATGTACATGGTGTGGATGTGTTTGACGAAAAGGATAAGATATGGGATGGGGTTGATGTGATAGATGATATATATGGGAAACGGGAGACTGATATGAAAAGCAGGGCGGAGTTCATGGCGTTCAGGGATTTGGAAGGCTTTATTGAATACGGGTGGGGAGGATATCCAGGTGACGCTGGTATAAAAAAGGATGGGTTGGATCAAGTATTCGTAAGTGTGAAGGATAGTAGAAGGATGCAGGCCCCATGTCCAGCAAGTCAAGAGTTTCATAATGTGGAGTCTGTTGTGGTCTTTGTGTTGGAGCATAAGAAGATGGGGAGTCCAGATGAGGTGACGGTCGAGGGTGAGCCCTGGGTGCATCATGGTAGGAGCGAGGTGGACAGGGCAACCATAAACGTATTGTAAATATCGTGGTGCCTGAAAGTGCAGGTGGCATGACCCGCGACTTGGAAGGGTTGGTGTGAAGAGCCACTGGTTGCACCAGGCAGTGAACTGGTTGAGGTGGATTTGAAGGGTACGTTGGCACTGTTGAAGGGGAGGATACAGAGCCAGAAATACGGTGTCATCAGAAAATTGGAGGAGGTTAACAGACAGGGGAGGTTTGGGTGTATCTGCAGTATAAAGGAGATAGAGGAGACGGTAAAAGATGGAGCCTTGGGGCATGCTCATGGAGGGATAGAATGCATGGGTGTTGGTATTGTGGATAGTGACATAAGAGGGGCAGCAGGAGAGGAAGGAAGCAACAAGACACAAAATTGTTGGGAAGAGTGTAGCTCTGGAGTTTAAGGAGAAGCCTAGGATGCCAGACATGGTCACAGGAGTTCTGCAGGACGAAGGAGACATAGATAGTGGAACAACGGGAGTTATGTTGGAGGGAAAGAAGATTTATGAGATTAAATAGCTGGTCATTGGCTGAGGAGGGGGGGGTCAGAAGCCACACTGAGTAAGGGGAAGGAGGTGGTACCGGTTAAAGTGGTGATGAATATGACAGGAGAGGATGGACTCAAAGCCCTTACTGAACATGTAGGCGAAGGAGGAGAGACGATAGGAAGAGGTGTAAGAGGGTGGTTTGACAGATCTAGGGAACAGCAGGATATGGAAAGTTTTCCAGTGGAGAGCATGACATTGTCAAGGAAGTAAGGACAGCCAGGAAAGAGGGGTGGGATTTCTTGAGGTGGTGGTAGGTGACACTGTTGTGACCAGGGACAGTATTGCATTTGGAGTGGAGTATGAGTTTTATGTCATTTGCTGTAATGGGAATGTTTATGTATGAGGACACTAACTGATCCAAATACTGGAAACCATGGGCGAGTGGCAGAATGGAGGTATCAGAGTGCTCGTGGATGGTGGGAAAGAGGGAGTAATCAAAGTGCAGATCGTTGGGAAAGGAGAAGAACTTGGAGAGGTGTGAAGCAGAATGACTAGCCTTACTGAGGTTTTCAGGGAAAGGGTGGTCATCATGGAGAAGGGCATAACGTGAGTCCAGATGGCTACCAGTAAGGTGGTGGAAGGCACGGGAGGAGTTGACAGGAATGCTGGAGTTGAGTCATATTCATGCCTGGTAATAGTCCTGCTGTTTCTTTACTGTACTTGGCAGTGTCAGAGGAGCGTATCTCGGCCACACGTGCAGAGGAGGGATTGGTAGAGCCTGTGGGATTCATGGAGGAGAAGGACAGCCTGTGGAGGAAGAGTAGGGCGGTGAGGGTGGATAAGTTTGTGAGAAACTTGAATCTCTACAGTGTCAGTGATGGTCTACTGAAGAAAGGAAGAGGCATGGGTGATGTAAGCAGGACGGTGGTAGGTAAGTGGGTGGTTTTCGATTTGTGAGGCAATGGATTCTTAGTATACCTCCCAGTCGGTTTGGCAGTAGTCATGGACTTGGCAGGGCAGTTGTCAGGGAGCTGGTTTTGGGCAATGTGCCGAGGAGATGGTGAGAACCATGGCGAGGTGATCAGTACCAAAGGGGTCGAGGACATCCATGACCAAGTGTGTTGGGGCAAGTGATGACAACACACAGGGTGGAGTTACTTTTGGGATGGGTCATCTGTCAGAGTGGAACAAAATCACCATGGAGGATAGCGAGGAATTGATGCCACCACCAACGGTAGCAGGGTCGAAGCTGTCGATGCTGAGGTATGTGGTAATAACATAGTTGGTGTGGCCAACGTGGGCCATGAATTCATAGGGAAGAGAAGCTGTGGGTCAGTGTAGATAGTGGCACAGGTGATGATGGGAGGGGGGAGAAGAAATATGCTGAGGATGAGGTGTTTGGCTGTGTCATTGCGCAGGGGTTGTGGCAGGACAAGGATATAGAGATATGCTTCAGGTGCCAGTAGTGACCCTACCTCTTCTAGCAGAAGGGGATTGTCAGTGCAGCGATGGAGCAGAGGCAGGTGAAGACAACATGATGAGTTTGGAGGGATGTTTCTTTAAGGATGAAGGAGTTGACCTGGTGCTGGGACAGGGTATGCATGAAGAGTTATTTGTTGGGAGGGAGGGAGCGGATGTTGATGTGTAGGAGATGGTAAGTATGAGGTGTAGGTATTGAAGTGGAAGATGGAACAGATGGCAGGGGAGATCTGCTGGATGGTGGGTGGGTGTTGGTAGGGATGGATATTCTGGAGTATGATGATCAGGAAACAGATGATGTTGTCAGCCATGTGGAATGGGCGGAGGGAGTTGGAATCGATGGGTTGATTGATGGGGCGAATGGGAACTTAGTTTGGGTTTGGTCGGAAGAGCTTTGGCCTTGCGTGTGGAGGAGTAGATCACGTGGGATTCGTGGCAGGTGTCGCAGGAAGGAAAGGAGGCGAGGTTAGGACATTGTTTGAGGAAGTGGGAGGCTTCACATTAGGGGCAGGTGGGGGTAGGGCAGGCTTCACAGGTTTGGGTGAGGTGGCCATCATAGATGAGATGGCATTGGCTGAGATAGCATTGAGGAGGAGAATGGAAGAGATGAATGTGGTGGCGATGGTTGAAAATCAGAGCTCCGTGAGTGAGGAGGAATGTATGGAGGAGACTGACTCTGTGAACACATGCTCCAGAAAGGTAGGGCTGGAGTCATTATAGATACATCAGGCTGAGCGGATTTCCAGGGCAGGATGGGCATTCAGTTCTGCCAACAATTTCACCTTCATTACCACAGGGCTGAGCTTTGTGATCACAGCAGTGAGGGTTGTGGACGATGAGGGAGATAGGGCTGACACGAAGAGGAGATAAGTAAAGATGTGAGAAACATGTGGGCTAAAGGTGATATGGGGAGGTTTCGGGAAGAGGTCAGTGTGGAAAAAGAGAGAGGGGGATTGGGTAAGGACAGAGTGTCTGTGGGGGACAATCTGAGCAATGGGGGCACTGGGGACATCGTTGCAGATTTCTAATGTGAAGGTGTGGGAATTGAGGAATTCAGGATTGGGCTCGGAAATGATAGATGTATGCAGGGTGGGGGCAGGGGATGCGAGAGGAGGGTTGTTGCCCATGGCAGGGTCACAAGGTAGAGGGGTGGGCAGTGTTATTGTAGAGGAATGGGTGGAGGCAGGGTCAGTACTTGGGAATTTGGGTTTTTCTTTCGGCAGGGATTGCCTGGAAGGAGGGTGAAGCACAGAGAGAGGTGGTGGCAGGCAGAATAGAAATAAGGGGAGACGATGGAGGTTAAAATATACACTGACTTGGAGACATTCATTGAGGGACAGGTAAAAAACTTCGCATAAAGTTAAAAATAACCAGTTGGCATTTTGTAGAGCACATAAAATACACTGAAGTCACACACACAAGTTAAAAATTGGTCACTCCAGAACGAAAACACTTAAAAAACCACTGTAAGCGATTGGGCACACATAACGAAGGATGGAATCTGTCGGAAGGGATCTGCCAAGGGGGAGGAGGCCTGAGAAGAGGGACAATGAGGGGAGGTGGAAGGGGGAGATGGGCTAGATGGAGTGGGATGAAAAGAAAAAGAGGGGTCAGGGGTGCACCAAGGGGCAGGTGACAGGCAGGATGGGAGATGGAGAGGGAAGGAAAGTCAGCAGGGGACACAGAGACACAGAATGGCAGCTCAGTAAAGGGAGGAGAACTGCTCAGGGGAAGGGGTAAGGAGGGGAGAGGAAGCTCTGTGGAGTAGGAAGGGGGAAGGTAGGGTTAGAGTTGGTAGGGGGGGGGGGGGTAGATATCAGGCTGATGCTCATCATCTGGAAGGGATTAGTGCTGGACGTTGCATTGGGAAAGGAGGTGGAGGGTGTGGACATGGAGAGAGCGGGTGGGACAAAACAGTAAAGGCGCGGCAACAGGTTGAGGGTAAAGAGGATAGGAGTCAACAGGGGATATGGGGGATCGAGTCAGCGGATGATATACACAGTGCGGATGTTTTCAAGGAAAAGGAGAAGGTGTGGGAAGAGAATGAGGTCTCAGGGGATCCATGTGGGGGACAGGAGGTGGATACAAAAGGCAAGCTTGTTGATACCAGTGCCTACCAATTTTAATTGTATATTACAGCACTGAGGATGGTCACTAAGTGACCGAAAATCGGTTTTGTGGATAATAAAACAAAAAGAATTCGACCAATGTTGATTCTCCTTCCAATTATATCCACTATTTGGTCGTGGTGCACAGAATACTCCATGGAGTCGCCAATCAGTTTATTGTATGTATCTCACTTTCTTAAACACACATGGCTCTATTCTGATAGCTGGCCGGCTCTGAGCACTATGGGACTTAACAGCTGTGGTCATCAGTCCCCTAGAACTTAGAACTACTTAAACCTAACTAACCTAAGGACATCACACACATCCATGCCCGAGGCAGGATTCGAACCTGCGGCCGTAGCAGTCGCGCTGTTCCGGACTGCGCGCCTAGAACCGCGAGACCACCGCGGCAGGCATTCTGATAGCTATTAACGTTTAAGTTGGGAGGTTACTTCCCACTGACCTGTTGGTATTTAATTAAACATTTAATGAGCGCCATGGCGCGTTTTGTTCTTAAATACTTTGTAACCTGAGTTGCCATCAATTAAAGACTTAGTAAGCGCTGTGAAGCATGTTCCTTAATTTCAAGTATTAATTGGGAGGTTATTAATTGTTTGCTAAGCGCGAAGCGCAATTTTTTCTAAAATTGCAAATATTATTCAAATTGAAACTTCCTGGCAGATTAAAACTGTGTGCCGGACCGAGACTCCAACTCGGGACCTTTGCCTTTCGCGAGCAAGTGCTCTACCAACTGAGCTACCCAAGCACGACTCACGCCCCGTCCTCATAGCTTTACTTCTGCCAGTATCTCGTCACCTACCTTCCAAACTTTACAGAAGCTCTCCTGCGAACCCTGCAGCACTAGCACTCCTGAAAGAAAGGATATAGCGGAGACATGGCTTAGCCACACCCTGGGTGATGTTTCAGGAGTGCTAGTTCTGCAGGGTTCTCAGGAGAGCTTCTGTAAAGTTTGCAAGAAAGGAGACGAGATACTGGCTGAAGTAAAGATGTGAGAACGTGGCGTGAGTTGACGATTACCGTTGTTATTCATTTTCTTTTTTCTCGTAACTTGAGTTCGAAATAATATTCGGAAGATTGCAGCCTATAGTGTAGACGTCGATCTACTCGCGAAACAATTATTGTAACCCACTAAACATGCGTAATAATATTTTAAAATACGACGATTCTCTACCTACAAGAAGAACAATTTTTGTGAAGAACGTATCACAGAACATATCCCGTTTATTCGATGCAATACATAGTTTATCATATAGCGTTTCTCTAACAGTGCATTCTTTTTTCATCTGATGTTTGAATTTCATATTAGTTGGTCTGTGTTAATGAAAGGTAATTCATACATTTTGAAATATACCCAACTGTTACATTCAAGCATCTTAATTCGATCCTTACACAGCTTCTCAT
The DNA here is from genome assembly GCF_023864345.2 of Schistocerca serialis cubense. NCBI lineage: Eukaryota > Metazoa > Arthropoda > Insecta > Orthoptera > Acrididae > Schistocerca > Schistocerca serialis. The sequence goes on along the minus strand of NC_064641.1, from coordinate 963,887,599 downwards.
GGTAGTTATATCTTTGTTGCTATGTTGCTTATTAAATACTGACACAATAAGTGATACACATGTGACCCCTGTTCTCAAACTGTTAGAGGAGTCTTTTGACTGCACGCTAAGGGGAATGTTACATTCACATCTGACGAAGTGCAATTACGTTGCGTATTGATAAAGTACTGTCTTTCTCTTCCTTTACGATACCATATTACTTATGTGTAAAGAAATTACTATCCAATAGGGCTGACATATTAATATGTTAGGTTGATTTCATGAAACGAGGGTTGTGCACAACAGTACTGAAGTGGTAAATGTGTACTGGTATGTTTTTATACTTTCTACTTGCGTTCCGTTGGGATGGGCAAATGTTCCTGTGCCTTGCTGCAAAAGGAACTTGTAGTTGTACTAAATGGTCAGATGTGAGTTGCTAGCTCACTACGTCCTGCAGAGACTCTTTGTCAGGTTGGTGGGATTTTATATTTTTTTTAATGTTTAGTACGAAAGTTATAATTTGGAACTGTGAATGACTCAAGGAATTTATCAGCAAATAGCAAAGTTAGTGATATTGGTAGGTGAAGTTTGTCAGATAATGATGTTTCCGTAGGTCGAACTTGCTGAGTGATACTACTGACATCGGAGTATACTTTCTGAACTTGTGAAATCATTACTAACTTAGTTTCGCATTAAGAAAAAGTTTCTGGTAAATATTTTTGGTACTGCACGCTTCATTGAATATCTATATTATGTTCTGAGTGTAAAAACTTGTTTCCGGAAACTATATGAAATATTTCTGTCTTTGAAATGTACCCAACTGTATGGGCTCCTATTCTAAAAAGTTTCCAAACTAATATACTGGAACTGTGTCTTTGTCACTGAACATTCTTACAGACCTGCAGTTCATCTGTTGCCTATTGGTGATTTTAGTACATGTAACGAAATTTATTACTAGCTTTCTGTTGGCCGTTGCAACACACCAGTTTAATTAGAATCGAGCAGTAGGAGTCAGTTTGACTGCCATTTCATCGTTTTACTTTGCAGTGGTAGAAGTTTCAGCATAGTAGAGTACAGATTTGGGCCAGTCCCCACCTTTCAACCCTCTAGCCCTTCCACATCCCCACCCTCACGATGATATTAACTGTGATATTGAAAAGTTGAGTTCATAATTTTCGGATTTCTTAAGAATGCTAAATGTGGACATTGCGATACATGGATTTAATGACTTCACTAAATTTACTTCTCCAGAGAAATTGTATTCTGACCTTTGTAAGTGTTGTCAAATGAGCAAGTAAATGTCAGAAATCCAAAGCGTCTCAGACTACTAATACTTATTGCATACTGCTTGTGTCTGATATTAACACGTAGCTGATTTATTACTCTGTCTTTTACTGTGCACCTGCGGAGAGACTAATATTGTTTTGTTTTGGGTAGGTGGACTGGATTCAGCTTAGTGTGGTTTATGTTACTTCACTCCCTGAATCATACCTCTTCTAAAGTTTGTTTCGAAATTTTTATGGTATGAAAGTTCCATGTTACAACAACAGACTGCACTAGACTACAAAGGAATGATAAAACTAAACAGATTCATAGCACTTGAGGAGGGAACTCTTAGACAATTATAACCTTCTGTAACTAGTCGAAAAGAAATGCAAGAACAGGAGAATAATGTCTGTGGAAAAAGGGAAAAATCGGAGTTACATGATAGGCTAGGAGCTGCTCCAGGTCAGAGTATAGCGAGTCAGGTTAACAAACAAGTAGTCAAGCAACAGCTTGAACATGAAGTAGGTGTACTGAAGGTCAATATAGAAAACAGCATTTCAAGAAACAGAGAATTTGATGAACTTTCTACTGCTGTAGCCAAACTGGCTGCTAGTTGTAAGCAGAGCTCAGTTATACAGGGTGGTCCATTGATAGTGACTGGGCCAAATATCTCACGAAATAAACATCAAACGAAAACATTACATACAACAAAACTCGTCTAGCTTGAAGGGGGAAACCAGACGGCGCTATGGTCGGCCCGCTAGATGGCGCTGCCATAGGTCAAATGGATATCAACTGCGTTTTTTTTAAATAGAAACCCACATTTTTTATTACATATTCGTGTAGTACGTAAAGGAATATGAATGTTTTAGTTCGACCACTTTTTTCCCTTTGTGATAGATGGCGCTGTAATAGTCACAACCGTATATGTACGTGGTATCACGCAACATTCCGCCAGTGCGGACGGTATTTGCTTCGTGATACATTACCCGTGTTAAAATGGACCGTTTACCTATTGCGGAAAAGGTTGATATCGTGTTGATGTATGGTTATTGTGATGAAAATGCCCAACAGGCGTGTGCTACGTATGCTGTTCGGTATCCTGGACGACATCATCGAAGTGTCCAGACCGTTCGCCAGATACGACATTGCCAATGCCTCCTACCTGACGTGTCCGCCGCTGCCGCAAGCTCAACCTTCCGGCCATGGCTGACCAAAATTTTGAATAACTCCCTAGATACATGACTAAACTTATTCGTGGCGCAACATTCCTCGTCCTTTACACAAAGATTAGTTCCAAATCTTTAGTAAATGGCTCTCGCTAAACTACCTAAAAACTAATTAGTTACATGTTGGGACAATCCCCCCCCCCCCCCCCCCCCAATTCACAGTGTAGTGTCCCCCACACTCAACGTCTCCCCACCCATTTATTCCAGCCTTAACTAACTGCGACGTAGCCCTATTATGCCCTTACATACTAATTAAGCGCTTAAAACTAATTGCTTCCCCAGCCAACGCTGGTAAACAATTCTTCACGTAACTGGTGTGTTGACATGTCTTCAGAGTATGCCTTCTTGCGTATTATCCGGGAATGCAGTACGCCACAAATGTCAGTCGAAACGCTTACTACTAACACTTCGAGCTTCTGTTGTCCTGGGAAATGGCGTAATACGCTGCCACATTTGTTCCATCGAAATTCTCCCATGCTGGGACTCTCTTAATTTTTCTGACGAGTGCATGAGTTGTGGAGTGAGTGTGTTATTTAAATACGTTAAATTTTGAATTGAGAGCTGTGTGAACCTGAATCGCGTTCCCAGCTTCTAACTGACAACAAAGTTCGAATTTTCTCTGCCTCTCGGTCTCCATTTCCTCTCTTAACGTGTGCACTCGCTCAGTTAAGGCAGCAACAGCTTTTGTGTTAGTGATAGCTCGTATTTCCACCATTTTTTGTACTGTATTTCTACCCTAATTCAAGTATTTACAAAAACACACACATTCTCGTTTAACCATCCCAGACACAAGAATCTAACCACAAATTAATTCTTCCAGCGAATCATGTACGACTTGCACTTAGTACAGTTACTACCGAGATGACAAATCCGCCTATGCTCAGAACACGTAGCTGCTACAACTGTGGTATATGGCTATTTGTGCCCAGAGAAATTACAAAATGTACACCTTAATGGCACTAAATTACCATGCCCACCATAACCCCTAAACAAAGATAAGTAAATGGGGTTCTGTGGTTTCACAAAAGGAACTCTCAACATGGTGTACCCTAGCTCACACAATCAACTCTGACACCGAAAGCAAACACGAAAAATAACATACATAAAACTTGGTAGTAATGTAAGTTTAATGAGTTTTTTACTTTTGGTTTGAAAGGGCTGCTTTCATATCTATTTTTGTTTGGGTCCACAGTTTAAGTGAAGATGGATTCAACATGTTCCTTTAAGTTCCTTTTTCAAATAAAATTGAATCGACTTTCTGGGTATCTTTTCATGTAAATGATGTTTTCTGCCTGTGGTTTCACAAAAGGAACTCTGAACATGGTGTACCCTAGCTCACACAATCAACTCTGACACCGAAAGCAAACACCAAAAATAACATACATAAAACTTGGTAGAAATGCAAGTTTAATTAGTTTTTTACTTATGGTTTGAAAGGGCTGCTTTCATATCTATTTTAGGTTGGGTCCACAGTTTAAGTGAAGATGGATTCAACATGTTCCTTTAAGTTCTTTTTTCAAATAAAATTGAATCGACTTTCTGGGTATCTTTTCATGTAAATGATGTTTTTTGCCAAATAACATTAGCGTTATTTTCATACAGTCCTTTTTGGACATGCCCCTGCCATATTCCATTTGTTAGTTCTACTAATTTGTCATTTAAAGTTCCTATTTTTTGTCAACCAGTGAAAATATTTCCTATGTTAAGGAAAAATAGCAGCGTAAATTAAACTTACAGCTCAAAAAAACAAGTCTGAGATAAAACATCATTATACACAACATAATGTGATCACAAATTTGCCATTCTCTAGGTCAGTCCCGTAAATTTACTCGACAGAGTGTTTGTAAGTTAACATATGGGGGCTAAAAGCAAATATACATTAGAATAGACATAAGGAATTTTCAAAACAATATTTATACCACATCTGAATCTCACTGGCATGAAATTATCTTCATTGGCTCACAGTTAAAACAAAAAATTTAGTAAAATTACACAATGCTTGTCAGATCCACCCACCAATAAAAAAAAAATATGTGCTAAATATTTTACATGAATTAGGAAGTTTCATAAATATGATGAAACATCCAGACATTATTTTGAGCGAACAAGTCAAATCAGAAATATTCATTGTAAATTTCACCTATGTTATTCTACATGCGCCATGTTGAAATACTTTCCTTTCTCTAGATAGTGTGTTAACATAGATAGCATTATTTGGGATAGAAATTGTATAGTCTGTGTTATAGCAAAGTTAATCATTATCTTTGTATGTAAAGCACACTGCCATTCAGAATTATACATTAACCAATTCTATGTGCTACTTACATCAAGATTATATATGTTACTGTCTAATGTCCCTGACATGTGCTAAGAATTCAGTGTATGTAAGTTGTGTGAAAAAACAGTTGTCATGTTAACTAATAAGAAACACTAGTCACTTGTTAATCTGTCTGGAAACATGTCTTCTCTAATGCCAGTAGGGCTAATGATGGACATTTGCGCTTGCTACTTTCCCAGCAATGTGTAAACAAAGAAATTCTCTGTTGTTCAGTTTATGTCATTCTACCCCAGTACCAACAACCCTGATGCTACATACCTGTCATAACTCAATACAAAACCTCCTTCTTCTGACTGACTTCTAATAATCACTATGTCCCAATGCATAAAATAGTCCCAGAAACCTATCCATATTTTAAACTTTAATGTAACACACTCATCATATCACATGTGAAGCTTCAAAATGATTCTCTTCCTGCAGAACTGAAATATTACATAAATACCTCCCAGTTCTTATACACTAAAAATTAGTTTCCTCCCTCATAAGTATGGAAAATCTTTTTTCTTCTAACTTTATTTCCAATGCTGTCCGTGTCATGATTCCTTATTTAGAGCTACAAGCAGTCCCCAGTATCATCAACCTCATTCACTACATACATGACTGGAATAACTAGAAGAAGAAACGAAGGTGTACAAAATTTGAAGGCAATCACATCAAAGGTGTGGTCAGGTGGTCAGGACAAAATCTTTCTATTAGTATAACAGACGTTACCGATGAACCACCTAATGGTACTAACAAATCGGAAGTGTTATAGCAACCAATCATAGCCTCCCGATGCTGGTCGCACAGGAAGAGGGAGGCAATTCACAATACATGATGCTAGTGGTTAGATAGATGCCGGCGAGAAGATTGAAGACGATTAGGTAATGAGTCTATTGAGGATAAATCTGATAGTAAGATAATCCAAGCTGTAATTGAAGTTCATATATATGATATGACTGTTGATATTACTGTTCATACCGGTGTGCCACTATGTCCATGATAGATTATAAGCTATAGAAACTATTGAACATGCTAAGAAATATTCCAATATCGCCTATTTAGAAATGTAATGCTACCAGTGCGTTTGGGGCTCAAATTCAATTAATTAACTTCCAGATCATGGTCGATATTAAAGTCTAGAAGTATCAAATACAGTGAAACTTCCTGATCATGAAGAAATTATCAGTACAGTGTATCTGGGGATCAGAATTCTTACATAAAATGAAAGCGATGACAGACCTATATTTAGGTACTATTACCTTGGATAATAGTGGTAACATGATTACATCACATCTGGTAAGCAATGTGGATCATCTTTTAAAGTATGGCATTGGAATAAATATAAGATATATCATACCTAATAGTGTAGATTGGTGTGATGAAATGCATACTCAGCCCATTAATGCAATGAACACAGAGCTCAGTGATCATATTAATGAAAAAGTAGCTAAGTCTACTTACCTTACAGAATACCAACAGATCTAGTTAAGTCATTTATTAATGAGGTATATCAGGGTTTTTTATAGTAAATCATGTTTAATAAAAGGTTATGTTTGTCATCTAGAAATAGATCATAAAACCTTTTGTAGGTCATCATATTCCATAACTTGGTCTAAGGAAGAAGCCGTATCCACAGAAATTCGTAAGATGTTTGAATGGAATATTGTAGAACCATCAAATTCCTCCTACAACCGTCATTTGTGTAGGAAACCAGACAGTAGCCTTAGACTCATGATGGATGTTTGAGATATAAATAACATTTGCCTGCCAGAGCATTACTAGAGAAAATTAGAAGAGTTGTTAGAAAGATTTTGTACTATAAAATGTTTAAGTTCCATGCACTTAAGCCATCGTTCGCCAAATAAAGCTTCATGAAGAATTCAGAAAATGTACAGCTTTTATATTTTCGGGAAGAAGCTACCAGTTTCAGGTAATGCCTTTTGTGCTAAACATAAGTGGTGGAGTGCTCATAGCACTCTTGGATGCAGTGCTAGGACCTGAGTCACCAAATTCAATTACATTATATGTAGATGATATTCTACTTGCTACAGAACCTTGGGAAGAACAATTCGAAGTCTTAGAAAAGGTATTTAAGAAATTCAATGATTATCATGTAACACCAAATTTAGAAAAGTCTGTGTTTGGTAAGAATCGAATGAAATGTTTTAAGTCTCATTATATCACCTATGGGAATCAAACCCAATCCAAAAACACTGGATGCATTAAGAAACATACAACATGCGACAAACAAATGGCAATTGAAATCATTTCTAGGTTTCGCCTCGTTTCTTAGAAACGATAATTTATTAAATTTGTTTCTGAAAAATACTCCTTGGTACTGGTCAACAAACTGTGCAGAAGTATATAAACAGATCAAAAACGTTTTGGCTAACCCTTGTATTTTGTACCACCCTAATATAACTGAGGACTTTAGTTTATTCACTGATGCAACTTTAGCTAGGTTAGGCGCATCTTTATTCCAGGTAACAGAGGGTGAAAAAGAAATTAGAGTAATTGAATTTGTGAGTCAAGTTCTATCATCCAGCGAACATAATTATATCGCAACAGAGCTGGAGGTGTTGGCTGTAAAATGGTCACTGGAAAAGTGGAATTATTTCATTTATAGAAAACGCTTTAAAGTATATACACACCACCAGTCGGTATGCTTTCTATTGACCTGCAAATTACTATATGCTAGACTTGCAAGATGGGCGTTAGTGCTTCAGAGTTATGATACAGAATTAATACACGTTAGCGGAAAAGATAATAAGTAATATACTACATGAAGTTTGCTATTTATTACAACACACTGCAACTAGAAAGGTGAAGGGTTTATATCATCATATGGACCTGAAAAAGTTCTATGAGTGATGCCTTATATTCAGTAATAATATTGTAGATTTTTGTGTGAATATCTTTATGTGGGGGGCTTAATTACTTAAATGTTTATATGTGGTTATAATTTCAAATATTTTCAAAGAGCAGCATTTTTAGGGTCATATAGTTTAGAGCGCTTAGCGATATTCATTTTTTGTGTCCGTCTTCAACTAAGTGTGGTAATGTAATTCGCAACACTTACTTCAAGGGGCCTATTGAAGACACGCTTTAATAGTATAGTAATTGAAATACTCATTTTTGTTTAATTTGAGTTACTTATATGATTTATTTTGTCTATTTTTGTTTGAAATTTATAAGTTTATTAATATAATAAAATAATTTAGATTTTTCAAAGAAGCTAATAGCTTCAGAAAAACAAATAGGTGTTACTTCGTTTGGTGTTTTGATTTTAGTAGAATAAGTGTATGTTTTAGACTGTAGTGATATCTTCTGTTCTGTTAGCTCTGAGTTAGAATCTCGGTTACATTTATGTTTGTTGTTGAAAAGTGTTATTTGTGAAAGTTTCGTTACGTATGACTTACAAACAAAACAGAATCAAAAGTAATCTCTGGTTCAGCTTCGTTGTTTATGGATTTTAATATGTGCTCTCATTGAAGTGCTACGATTTTACATATGAGGCTATTTGGTTTAAAAATACTAGACGTCACCTACAATAAATTGGATGTCATTCTCAATTCAACAGCACTTAAACAAGTTTCACGAAAAAGTTAACTTCCGATGGCAGCACAGAGCGATCGGCTGACTGTCATTTATTTGAGCTACGTTACGTCTGCTATTACTGTTTCAAGAGATTATTATGAAGTTTCTGACACGTACTCCCAGTTTTAAATAAAAATAAACTGAACATGACCATGGAGATCGAAGACATTGTGGGAGTCGCCAAAAGAACATCTGTGAATGCACAATGAAACGCAGCATTATCCTGTGGCGACGACTACACTGACAATCTGCTTTACTCTTTGATTATTATAAGTATTCTTTGTATTGAGTAACGTGCTTTGAGTTGATTGGTGTTCGAGCTTTAGTAAATGAAAAAAAAAATTTGTTTGACTCCTACGTTGTATCTCTTCAGCAGATGGAGATAAGCTGTAGTTGACGAAAACATCGTCGCCCGACAACTTAATAAACTCAAATTTAGCACCTGCGAAAGACTACAAAAAGAGGAGAAGCCACATTTCTCGTAATTGAATATTGTTATCCATGGAAGCAAAACCTATTTCACAAGACCACTTAGTCCATTTGCCTCAGCAGTTACGGCTGAAAGTTCTTATTTCGCCTTGATCGGCATTCGTGATCACTAGAATAACATCTCGGAGGTGACAGATATGTAAATTGCGATTGTGAGAAACGACGCAGAATGTTTGGCGTGTCTCTCAATTGTAGGTTCGTAATGAACAAGAAAAACATTGATTAAAACATAAAAAATTAAACGGTCTGAAATTGATGTAGCGTAGGATGGAAGTAACATTATTCCCAGGCGTGATCGGGTGATCTGTTTCCCATTGACTGTGATGTACCATGTGGATCGGACGGTTGTGTCCAGTGTAACCGCTTGAATCGTCTTCCACACCACCTTCCAATTAACCTGACGGCTTTTGGTCTCCACGATGTTCGGTGGGCGCCTCTGCTGTAGGACATGATATATATCCCGCACCGACGCCTGTTTCGTCGGTGGTACTGCGATACGGACATAGCTGTGTTCAATGTAAAAGTTCCCGAAGTAGTAGAAGGGTGGGGGTATGTCTTGCGTCGTCAGTGGGGGCATAAGGGAGGGCGGAGATAAGGACTCCAACAGTAAACTTGTCAAGCTTTCCGGGTGGTGTCGCCACAGCTTGAAGTGTGAGCTGACATACAGGGCCACAGCTCTGTCGTGGACATGGACTAGACCAAGACCCCCCCCCCCTTTCTGGGGGAAGGGTCAGTGACTCATAACTGACTTTGAAGAGTATGCCTGTACTGACGTAGGCTCCGAATGCTGCTAATAGACGTCGAGCCATCAGTAACGGTATTGGAAGAACACGTGCTATGTGTGGAAGACGCGATGCGAGGTAAACATTGACCAAGTGTGTCCTTTGAAGAATGTCGAGGGTCCGCAGACGAAGGTTGAAGATCTGGACCCGAATATGTTGTAATAAGCGGCGGTAGTTAAGAGCCGCAGTGCGCCGTATGTCGTCGTGAAACTCTATTCCGAGACATTTGATAGTGCCACGAAGCTGTAGGGGTTCGACACACGCTGGGGTCAACCCGTCTCCTATGGCCATGGCGACCGATTTGGCGACGTTGAGACAGCTGCCGGAAGCCACACCGTACGTGGTAATCCAGTCGAGTGCTCTGTTGACATCGTCGCGATTGCGGAACACGAGAACCAGGTCGTCTGCATATGCTGTACAGCGAAATGTGACGTCACTTAGGGTAAGACCGGTGAGGCGTTGACGGAGGCCACAGAGGAGCGGTTCCAGTGCCAGAGCATATAGTAACGTCGACAAGGGGCAGCCTTGACGCACGAAGCGGAAAATCAGGAGGGACTGCGAGAGACGCCCGTTAACGAGCACTTTGGAAGTCGCCCCTCGGAGGAGGCGCATCATGACGTCTGTGAATTGCTGTGGGTACTGCATGTGCTGGAGAACGGACGTTAGGTACGCGTGATCCACTCGATCAAAAGCTTGGCTAAAATCTAGTGATGCCAGCGCTCCCGGGATGCGGCGTGCCCTGGCTAGGGCTATTAAGTCACGGTATCGACACAGTGCTGTGTGGATGTTGTTTATACCCCCTAGGGAAGTCTGATCTGGCGAGATGACGTAAGGTAGGGTCGGTCGTAGACGGTTTGCTAATAGTCTGGTGAATATCTTCATGTCGCAGTTGACGAGTGTTAGCGGGCGGTAATCTTGTATTCGAGCCCCACGTTTAGGTTTGTGAACCGGTATAATTATTCCTTCTACGAAGGTCGCGGGGAGCGGCTCCGCGGGGGACATAAGCTCCCGACAGATGTCTGTTAACTTGGGAGCCAGTAAATACTGGAAAGTTCGATAAAACTCCACAGGGAGCCCGTCGGGGCCAGGAGATTTATTCGCCGCTCCTTTACCGATGGCGTCGATAACTTCGTCTTCCGTAATGTCGTTCAATAATTCAGTTTGTAAATCCTGTGGGACAATACCGTAAACCAGTTGTGAGACTGCTGTCACCGTCGTCGGGTCGGAACATTGAGCAGAATAAAGTCGTGCGTAATGGTCGAAAAAGGCTGCAGCAATATCGCGTTGTGTGGTGTGATGACGGCCGTCCTCTGTGGTGATGGCATGTATCAGCGCCCGTCTTCGCAGTGTACGTTCTCGGATGACGTGGTACATGGTGGGTCGTTCCGTTGCGAGTCTGTCTTGTGTTCGCGCTCGGACGATCGTCCCTTCGAGGTGTCGGCGCATATGGGCTACGATCTGTGCTTTCGCACGCTGAACTGTCAATTGTCGTTCCGGTGTGGGTGGCAAGGAGGCGCATTCGCAGACGGTGAAATAAAAATCAAGCGTCTGCCGCCTCCAAGCAGCAGTCTCACGACCATACGTAATAAAGTTTCGCCGTAGGGCCGGCTTGGCGCAGGTTAACCACCAACTAATCGACGTAGGATACGTTGGAAGGCGGCGGACGCACAAACTCCACATGTCTTCGATGGCGCGTCGACAATCCGGAGAAGCGAGATGAGCAAGGTTTAATTTCCAGGGATGTCGGCTGCGCCACACCCGTTGGCGACGAAGGGTGACGGTACATCACTCACTGTTGTTGCGAGAGAACGGGAGACGTAAATCCTGTCGATGCAACTAGACGAGTGACTCGTGAAATGGGTGTATCCCGGTCTATTTCCTCGGACATGTTCCCATGTATCTACCAGCTGGAGATCGCCGATGAGTGTCCCAAGTTCGGGGCATGGTGAATGGCGTGGCAGCTGATCTTTAGGTGCTTGGGTGCAATTGAAATCGCCCCCTAATATCAAGTCATCGTGCCTGCCCTGAACAAGCGGTGCTATTCCTTCTGCGTAGAAGAGCGATCGGTCACGACGGCGAGTCGTTCCGGAAGAGGCGTACACATTGATAAACCGGACGCCTTGCACCGTTACGGCCATTCCTCTAGCGTCGGGGAGATAACGGACCTCGTCCGCCTCGAGGCCCTCTCTGAGGAGAATTGCGACTCCACTGTTAGTTGGCGAAGCGTGGGACACATGAGCCGTATAACCATACATACCCGGGAAATCGGCGACGAAGACTTCTTGGAGAAAGACAATGTCAACGTCTGCTGCACTGAGCATGTTTTGGAGCAGCGACAACTTCGTACGTGTCCGAATGGTGATAATGTTGATGGTCGTTAAGCGATAGGTCTGTAGATCGTCTCCTGCGGTGGGGGCCGCCGTCAGTGTCGCCGTAAAAGGTGGGGCCTGTGATCTGCTGGCCGTGTCCGCGCCGTCATCTGTTGCTACTCGGGAGGAGCCGAGGTGTGTGAGGAGAGACCCCTCTCCTCATCCACCACAGCGGCAGTAGAATCGTCTGCAATGTCATCCGCCCAAGGTCCGTAAGTTAACGGTGGCTGCGGTAGAACACTTGTGGGCTGAGTGACTAAGAGTGAATCCGCAGTTGTTTCCGGTTGTGTACTAACGGCGGGCGCTGTGCTGGCCATCCGTTTGTCCGAGAGAGCGGAATCGGGTTTGTCAAAATCAGACAAAGTGACAGGTGAGGGCGATCTCGTATCATCCATTTTTCTCGTCGTCTCGTCGGCCGTCCGGTCGTCAACTGGAGAAGACGTCCGCTGGAGGCAATCGTCTGAGGGTGTGCGCCGTCGCTTTTTATGTTTTCTCGGTGACCTTTGTTTGCGGACGTGGGTTTCTGTGTCCGAAAGAGTTTGTAGTTCCCGTATAGCATCCCCCTCAGGTAGAAAGGCAGAGGTCGGTACAACCCAAGCGTCGAGTTCCATTATCTCGTCCGATTCTTCATGTGGAGTCGGTGGGCGGCGGTCTTCTACCTCTGCAGACACCGTAAAGGTGTTGGTCAATCCAGGACCGGCGACAGGTGCGCATTCTAACGCTTCCTGTCTTCCGGGGGGGTTGTCGTCTGTCATGACGGTCGATCGTGTTGTGGTGTAGCACGCTTGTTACGCCACAACAGATTGGCGACGAAGGAAAAGTGTTCTTTCTGATTGCTTACATTGACTTGTGTCATGGCTTCGCCAGATGTACTGTCCGAATTTTATCGCTTGCAGAATCAGCAGACGCAGGCGTTATTGGATGCCCTTGGACAGCTCGTCCAGGGTCAACGTGCCATTCACACCGATGCGGCAGCCGCCGCTTCACCGCTACCGCAGCCACAACATGCAGTTGCACTGCCGTTTCGCAGTTTTAATGCGGCGCACGAATTGTGGCCAGAATGGTCCCGACAGTTCGGCTTTCATCTAGCCGCCTACGGAATTCAAGGTAATGAGCGGCAGCCGTTTTTGCTTTCTTGTGTCGGTGTGTCCACCTACCGTGTGATAGTGAAATTGTTTCCCCGACGCGACGTAGCAACTCTGTCCTACGATGAGATTTTGTCTGCTTCATGCCTATTTCAAAGAAACAGTTAATGTGGTTGCCAAACGGTATACGTTTTTTCGTACAAAACGTACGGCCGGTCAAACTAATAGGGAGTGGGTAGCAACATTGCAAGGACTTACTAAGGACTGTGCCTTTGAATGTGACTGTGGCCTTTCTTATTCAGATACAATGGTACGTGATGCAATTGCACAGAACGTTTCTGATGTTCGCATACGGGAGCAAATTTTGAAACTAGTTAATCCCTCCCTTCAACAAGTGATAGACATATTGGATAGACAAGACACACTTGACTGTGCTCAGGAATCTTTTGAAACTTCGCCAGCTGTGTGTAACATTAACCGGCCTGCCGGGCACGCTCGCGCTACGCGGCCCGGTCAACTGCTCTCGTGCACACCAACGCAGCTGCCGCCGCGCTCTAAGCCAGGTGTGCCGCGCCAGCACACAAATGCAGTGAAATCATGCCCGCTGTGTGCTACTCGACATTCGCGTGAACACTGCCCGTCACGCCAAGCTATTTGCTTTTTCTGTAATAGGAAAGGACATGTTCAAAGTGTTTGCCAGAAGAAGCTCAGATCAGACAATCACAATCATTCCAGGCCCTTTTCTTCGCGCCGGAATCGAACCAAGGACACTCAGGATCGTGGACCTTCGCCCATGGACATTCATGTAGTTAATTCCACTTCGTCCAGTGACACTTTCTTTAACAGTGACTGTGTTCGTCCCACACACAGTGTGCGTCGACGTCGCCGGAAATCACGTCAATTAGCAAGTGATTCTGTAGCAGTGTCTGTTCAAATTGCCCAAAACAGTCGCTCTTGTCGTCAGCAGGACAATAAACTTTTTGTTGATTTGGACTTTAATGGCAAGGTCATACCGTTCCAGCTCGATACCGGAGCTGCAGTTTCATTGCTCAATCACGACACGTACAAACAACTGGGCAAACCTCTGTTGCGTGCCGCAAATGTTACCCTAAAAAGTTATTCAGGACAGCTCATCCCTGTGTTAGGACAGTGCACTCTTCTTGCAACATATAAGGGACAAACAAAACTTGTGTCATTTTATGTTCTTCGTTCGTCTACTGCAGTGAACTTGTTTGGTTTAGATTTATTTCAGTTGTTTAACATGTCTATTGTAAATCATGTCCTATCAGTGAATCCAACTGTGCCTTCAGACAGTGTTTCTCGTCTGTGTGACGAATTTGCAGACATTTTTGCACCGGGCTTAGGTTGCGCTAAAAACTATGCAGCACATTTGGAACTGAAGGTCAATTCGCAACCGAAATTTTTCAGAGCGCGCAATGTTCCCCACGCATTGCGTGATGAGGTCGCAAGAACACTAAACGATTTAGAATCACAGGGTGTAATTGAACGTGTGCAAGCTTCTCTCTGGGCCTCACCCTTAGTAACTTTGCCAAAACCTTCCGGAAAATTGAGACTTTGCGTGGACTTCAAGGCCACAGTGAATCCACAACTAGTAACTGCTACTTTTCCTTTGCCCCGCCCGGAAGATCTTTTTGCTAAACTGTGCCCGGGAAAATATTTTTCAAAGTTGGACCTCGCCGATGCGTACTTGCAAATACCGGTGGACGACGAATCCCAGCGCGTATTGGTGGTTAACACGCATCTTGGATTGTACAGGATCAAAAGACTGCCGTTCGGGTGTGCATCCGCCCCTGCATTGTTTCAGCAATATTTACAAACTATTTGTGCGTCGGTCCCTACTGCAGCAAACTATCTGGACGATATAGTGATCTCCGGACAGACAGAAGAAGATCATCTCGCGAATCTACGAACGTTATTTCAGGTCTTGCGACAAAATGGTCTTCGCTTGAGGAAGGACAAATGTGTGTTTTTTGCTCGTGACTTACCATTCCTGGGCCATGTCATCAATGCCCAAGGCATACATCCGAGTCCAGAGCACCTCCGTGCCATACAAGATTTGCCTGCCCCTCAAAATGTGAAGCAGCTGCAGAGTGTGTTGGGTAAAATTACCTACTATCATCGCTTTCTGCGCAATGCCTCTTCCATTTCAGCTCCGCTTCATCGCTTACGCCGTAAGGGTGTTCCGTTCGTCTGGACGACGGAATGCGAACGCGCCTTTCGCCAGTTGAAATCGGCGTTGCTTTCAAATACTTGCCTTACGCCATTCGATCCCCAGAAACCCCTTTTGTTGATGGTTGATGCGTCGGATTTCGGGATCGGTGCGGTGCTTGCGCACAAAGTTGGCTCGCATGATCGCCCTATTGCCTTTGCGTCCAAATTGCTCTCGTCTGCGCAAAGAAATTATTCCCAGATAGAGAAAGAAGCTTTGGCTCTCGTGTTTGGTGTTACTAAGTTCCATAATTTCTTGTATGGTCGTCACTTTACCATCATCACAGACCACAAACCTTTGACGTCGCTTTTTCATCCGAACAAGCCTGTACATCCGCGTACAGCGCAGAAATTCATTCGCTGGTCTATTTTCCTCTCGCAGTACCGCTACGATATCTTGTATCGGTCCACTGCTAAGCACGGCAACGCTGATGCGTTGTCCCGTTTGCCTGTTGCTGAGGATAAAGCATTCGATTCTTCCGAACTTGCTTGCACGTTCATTGATTCGGAAACCGATGAAGTGATCGCATCGTTTCCGATTGATTTTCGTCGTGTCGATACAGCCACAGCTGCTGACCCTGTCCTTGCTACCGTTTTGCGTTTTGTTGCTACGCAATGGCCTTTGTCAAAGTCACGGATCGAGGATCCGTTGGTTCGCCGAGATTTTGCTCACAAGGAGAGACTTTTTGTTCGACGTGGTGTTTTGTTGTTGCGTTCTGATAATGATCAGTCCCGAGTCGTGGTTCCACGTTCGTTACAGTCCTCTGTTTTACGGCTTCTTCACCAAGGACATTGGGGTACAGTGCGAACGAAACAACTTGCTCGTCAGCACTGTACATGGTTCGGAATCGATGCTGCGATTACGAATATGTGTTCTTCTTGCATGGCGTGTGCCGAACAACAATCCGCACCGCCGCGGAAAGTCTTTGCATGGCCAAAAGCCACTTCCCCTTGGCAACGCTTGCACATTGATTTTGCTGGTCCATTCTGGAATGCTCGATGGTTGGTTCTGGTCGATGCCTTCAGTAATTTTCCTCTTGTTGTCCGGATGTCTTCCACGACGTCCTCCGCCACCATCCAAGCGTTGTCTGCTATCTTTTGCATCGAAGGTCTTCCGCAGACTATTGTTTCCGACAATGGCCCACAATTCATGTCCGCAGAATTTCAGTCATTCTGCCGGGCCAATGGTATTCAACATCTGACATCCGCGCCGTTTTCGCCTCAGTCAAACGGTGCCGCTTAACGATTGGTCCGGACTTTCAAGTCACAGATGTTGAAGTTGAAAGAGTCGCATTCTCGGGAGGACGCATTGTTGCTCTTTTTGTCCTCGTATCGCTCTCAGCCCCGAGATGGTCGCTCGCCGGCTGAGTTGCTCCACGGTCGTCCTCATCGAACCTTGTTGTCTTTGCTGCATCCGCCGCATCAGGTTCCTGTGCAGCGGCAGACTCCTGCTTTTGCTCCAGGCGACGTTGTATTTTATCACAACTATCGAGGTTCACGGCGTTGGCTCGCAGGGCGCATTCTTCGCTGCCTCGGCCGCGCGATGTATTTGGTTTTGGGGGCCTCTGGTGAGGTGCGTCGGTATCTCAATCAGCTGCGCCTCTGTCGTCGCACGGGTTCTGCCGCTCCCCGTCTGCTTTAAGCGACGGTGCCGTCCGGTCAGCGCCCTGGGGACCCATCTACTGGCTCGCCTCATCCCCAGGTGTTACCGCCGATGCCTTCCATTTTGCCCCATGGCGACGCGCCGCCGCCGCCGCCGCCTGTACTCTCGCCGGCGCCGCCCGCATTCGACGCTTCGCTGCAGCCGCCAAGCGCCTCCCTGGGTCACGCGCCGCCGATCGCTTCCCGTGACCAGCCGTCCTCCGCCATGGACCTCTTGCCCGCTCCGGACCACATGACGTCATCGCGCGTCGGGTACCCCGACGCAATGGAGGTCGACCCTTCGGCCCCTCCTGTCTCATTACGGGCGCATACGCCACATGTTGACGTGCACCCTGGACTAGGTTTTCAGGCGTTTCCTAGATCCCCCGGACCGAATGGCCGGGTGCGGGTGGCACAGCCTCGCCTGTTGTCAGGCTCCCCATCTCATCGCATACGTCAACATGGGGTCCTCCCCACGGCGGGCGGAAGCCTTATCACACGACCGTTCGCCGATTTGCGGTGGAGGAATGTGGTGTCACCACCAGACACCACACTTGCTAGGTGGTAGCTTAAATCGGCCGCGGTCAATTTAGTACATGTCGGACCCGCGTGTCGCCACTGTGTGATCGCAGACCTAGCGCCACCACAAGGCAGGTCTCGATATACGATAGAGCACTCGCCCCAGTTGTACGACGACATTGCTAGCGACAATACGGACGAAGCCTTCCTCTCATTTGCCGAGAGACAGTTAGAATAGCCTTCTGCTAAGTCCATGGCTACGACCTAGCAAGGCGCCATTAGCCTTACCTAGTTTGAGAGTTATCGTATAAATGTCTCAAGAAGAACGCTGTATTCATCAAAGAATAAAAGTTAAGTATAAAGCAGCTACGTACGTTTCTTGCTACCATTCAATAGTTATCCTGTTCCAGACTTGACGCCAGTCGGCGTGTGTGCACGCGTGCCTTTCTTTCGGCTCCCTTCCCAGTGTGGCGTAGCACGCTTGTTACGCCACAACAGATCGTGTCACCTCTGCGTAATTGAGGGGGAGGGCCGTGAGCGTAGGAGGTGGTGTCGTGTCATGCAATGGAAGTTGTGTAACCCGACGTTGAATACACGCCGAGCGCACATGACCCTCCTGGCCGCAACCAGAACAAGTACGAGGTTGTCCGTCGTACATTACTATTGCTCGACAGCCACCTATGACTAAGTAGGACGGCACATGTTTCTTTAATTCAGTTTTCACTTGTCGGACGCCGTTGAGGACCTGGTACGTCTCGAAGGCATTCCATTTTTCGGCCACGTGGCTAATTACCGTCCCATAAGGGCGGAAAGCTGAGGTAACGACGTCCGGTGGTACTTCGAAAGGGAGTTCGAAGACTCTTAGTGTGCGTAATCCTAGTCCAGCATGATCAACAGTAACCTCTCCGATGTGACCATCGGAGTGTTTGAACTTGAGAGTGTTCGCGCATGTGTTCACAACTGCGTGACATAACTAGTCATCGACCATCTTGACGTAAACGACGCTACTTGTGATGGATAGGTGAATACCGATGATGTGCCGTGTCGGTATTTGAACTTCGTCACGGATGAATCGTTCGACTGCAAAGGCTCTTGGTCGTGCGTAGTCGGGCTGGAAGCTGATCTTGATGGTAGCTTTTCTGTAGAATGAGCCATGGCGACTCATTGTTAACGGACGCGAGTATTAGCTGCGGCGAGGAAGTAAACAAACTACGCGCGCTCGCGACTCTGCGGACGGGACGTAAACAAGACGTCCTCGCCGCTCACCGGCCGAAAGCAGACTGCTTCTTAGACACTTACGCACACCACTGCGCCACCGGAACACAGTACTTATGGCGGCTGCTCGAACTATTTCTGTACGCCTCCCGGAGACCAGCATGTCCATGTCCCCATGCTCACTACTTTGTAATTTCACTCAGGATGCCGAACGTCATTGTAAATCTGTCTCTGAAGGTGGCTGGATTCATTGCCCATTGAGGTGAATAGTTGTATTAATGTGCGGTGTCTCTTTTCGTCCTGCACGTATTTTCGGCTGTAACCGGACTTGGCACGCTGACAACGCTGTTATCACACGTCGGTTAATTGCCCTCTCAGCAGACGTTAGCACTTCTGTGCAGGTGGTGCAGTGGATAGCGTTTCGGGTTAACATGTAGGAGGTCAAGGGTTCGATTCTGGGTTGAGGCGTATTTGTTTTTATGTGCTAAATGTAGTCTCCGTGGTACGGTGTCTGGCGTGTTGATCGTCATAAAGCTATTACAGTGGGTCTTCTACAAAACATTTGCACTTACATAATACGAACACAGAAGTAGGATGTACAACCGTTTTCATTGGTAAGCCTCTTGCACGTCCTGTTCGCGAATTGTTTCACACCACTGCATCTACTAGATTCCGAGCCTGTTTACTGTGTACCATACCACTATGATCCCATCGATTGGTACCAACTATTAATCTTGCCACGTTCAGGTTCATTACATTTCGTTAAGGCCTTACGTGACCAATAGGGCTTGCAACATGATTTGCATAATTTCCAAACGTGTGCTATGTAAATGTCGGATGCATGTGGTTTAAGAAACGGTCTATACCACAGTATAATATGGCAGAATGAAACTGGCAAATAAAATCAAATATGCCTCGACCCAGTGTCGAACCATTTACCTGCTGCATGCCCGACTATCCGTTCTATTAATGAAGTACTGCTTTAAAGCTCTCTTCTCGCCCATTAGACTGGTTATCTGACATATCCCTCATTCTTTTGCAACACCACATTTCAAAAGCTTCTTTTCACTTCACGCCTGCACTGTTTGTCGTTCATGTGTACTCGCAAACATGGCTACAGTCCCGACAAATACTTTCGGAAGCTACTTCCCAACTTTTAAGTTTAATTTTAAGAAAAGCTTCTCTTTCTATTGCAAGTCCGCATTTTATATCTCCTCTTCCACTCTCCTTAGTTGCCATGGTACCTAGATAGCAAAAATCGCCAGCTGCTCTCAGTGTCTCATTTGCTAAGCTAATTCACCCAATATCACCAGCTTCATTTCAACTACACTCCATTAACCCTGTTTTACATTTCTTGATATTCTTCTTATAACTTTTTTTCATGATACTGTCATCCTTTCCGTTCCACAAATCTTCTAAGTCGTCTAATGAGGAAATGTCGCCAATTTGACGTCATATTTTAATGAAAAAAAGGTACACTTGTATGATATTGCCCCAGCAATCGACACCGCGTGAAAATTTGGGGCGTAATTGTTACAGTGCGTAGTTACGACCTTCTGAAAGTACGGGTCTGAAACTTTCGCGCGCACAGGTAGTTTGTCACTCGTTCCGCCCCACAGCAGCCGCCTAATGCCCGGCCGCGATATGCGGTACGTCGTGGTGACAACCATAGCATTCGTATTCGCATGATGCTGAAGACGAGGGAAGTGGAGGAGGGAGCTGGACTCATCTACCCAGCGAGTTTTAAAATAATGTAACACAACACATATCACTCTTGTTCAAATGTTCAAATGTGTGTGAAATCTTATGGGACTTAACTGCTAAGGCCATCAGTCCCGAAGCTTACACACTACTTAAACTAAATTATCCTAAGGACAAACACAGACACACCCATGCCCGAGGGAGGACTCGAACCTCCGCCGGGACCAGCCGCACAGTCCATGACTGCAGCGCCTTAGACCGTATATCACTCTGCCCGAAACATAGCAAATAATACGAGTTCATTATATGTCAGCCTCATGCACAATCAATATTAACAGTATTCTAGTACTGAAATGCTGCAGTTACATACACGCCACAACATCAAAATGAATAAACTGGAGCGAGTGAAGATTTATTGTAAATTGAAGTTAGTGATTTTCGATTTACAATTTAATCACGGTTGAAGAATGGCGCATCTGCTGCAAATATACTTCACTTTTACAGTGCTAGCTTCAAACTCGAAAGATAATAACGTACCACAGCGATGTCAATATTGAAACAGCGCTTCACTACTTCCTTAATGGTACACTCAGTTGTCTCATTAAATTACACTGCATTTGTGTGAATCGCAACATAAAAATGTTCGAAGCAAAGACATCTGTGGCACCAGATACAGGTTACAAATCGAGCTCTCTGACAGCCAAAGCAACAGCAGTGGGGCGGCAACGAATGACAAAAAAATTGTAAGCGCGCAGGTTTAAAAGCTGTACTTCCAGAAGTTCATAACTGCTTACAGTCTACATTTACATCTACATAGACTCTCCGCAAGCCACCGTACGGTGCGTGGCGCAGGGTATGCTGTACCACTACCTGTCATTTCCTTTCCTGGTCCACACGCAAATAGAGCGAGGAAGAGCCAAAGAAACTGGTACACCTGCCTAATATCGTGCAGGGCCCCCGCGAGCACACAGAAGTGCCGGAACAAGACGTGGCATGGACTCGACTAATATCTGAAGTAGTGCTGGGGGAAACTGATACTATGAATCCTTCAGGGCTGTCCATAAATCCGTAAGAGCTCGAGGGGGTGGAGATCTGTTGTGAATAGCACGTTGCAAGGCATCCCAGATATGCTCAATAATGTTCATGTCTGGGGAGACTGGTGGCCAACGGAAGTGTTTAAAGTCAAAAGAATGCTCCTGGTGCCACTATGTAGCAATTCTGAATGTGTGGGGTGTCACATTGTCTTTCTGAAATTTTCCAAGTCTGTCGGAATGCACAAAGAACATGAATGAATGTAGGTGTAATAGTAGTAGTAGTGGAGGGGTTTTTGGGCGCCCGACAGCAAGGTCTTCAGCGCCCGTTCAGTAACTTAGTGAGACGGTTGTCAAGAAGAAAACTCAGAACATTTATATAAAGCGGAACATAAAACACGGGGAACAATCATTGA
Organism: Schistocerca serialis cubense; assembly: GCF_023864345.2. Classification (NCBI taxonomy): domain Eukaryota; kingdom Metazoa; phylum Arthropoda; class Insecta; order Orthoptera; family Acrididae; genus Schistocerca; species Schistocerca serialis. The sequence goes on along the minus strand of NC_064641.1, from coordinate 963,865,731 downwards.
AAAATATGTGCTCACCCACACCGAAGCGTGGGATGAAGCAGGGCGTCAGCAGTAAAACATGGACAGCACAGGAAGAAAATGGTAGAGGGAGCTAAAACAATGTAGCAGATGGAAGTGGCTGGCTGACCGCAAGGAAAAAAGGGGAGGAGTCAGCCACTCTGCAATACACTAAAACCTCCAGCCTAAAAGTTTAGGCCAGAGTCCAGACACGTCACAAAACTTAAAAACCCTAGACACACGTCTCATCATTAGCTAAAACAGAAGGCAGATCCCCATCAACTTGTGCTTCTGCCCTTGCATCACTGTATAAAATGCAGTCTGTTAAAATGTGCCGGACAGAGATGTGCGCACCACAAGCATCACAAAACGGACGATCCTCCAGCCGTAATAAAAAGCTGTGTGTGAGAGGACAGTGCCCGATGCGAAGACGTGTCTGAGCAACCGGCAGGAGGAACGCCACGGCCGAGTGGTTGACTTTACCAACCGCAGTTTATTGGCCGTCACCGCCAGCCATTCGTCCTCCCACAACTCCATGCACTTCCTGTGAAGTGCAGCGATGACTGACTGCAAGCGGATAGGACACTGGACCACATCCTGCTCTCTGCAGGCCTCCTTGGCAGCCCGATCGGCCTGTACATTGCCCCATATGCCGACATGACCAGGTACCCAGCAGAAGCATACCTCTTTACCCCGCTGTTGGAGCGAGTACAGTTGGTCATATAGCAGCTGGACCATCTGCTCAGTCGGGTATAGGTTTTGCAGTGATTGTAAGGCACTAAGAGAATCGGAGCAGAGAAGAAACCGATCGCCCCTAACATGATCCATCTGCTCCAGTGCCTTCAGGACCGCGTGGAGCTCCGCTGCGAAAACGGTATATTCAGCAGGGAGGCGAATCCGGGTAATATGATCAGGGAACACCACAGAACAGCCAAGGAAATTCTCCTGTTTGGAGTCATCAGTGTAAACGACAGTGAAACCGTGATGCACATCTAAAATGTTAAAAAACAGAGACTGGAATGTAAAATCTGGTGTGCCATCTTTCTGAAAATGAGTCAAATCTAAAATAAGTTTGGGTCGCCGGAGGAGCCGAGATGGAGATCTGCTCCAATCGCGACGTAAAACACGATGACCAGCCGTAGACATCGAAGCGAGGCAATCCTGTGCGCGAATCCCATAGGGCTGCGTCGCACGTTGCCGGTTATGAAATAAAGGTGCCAGAGGAGGCTGAGCAACGGTATGGTAGGCAGGTGTGTATGGTGTGAACAAAGTTTTATACGTCTGGCGGACCGTAAGTAGCCGTCGCCGCATATGAAGTGGCGGTTCACCAGCCTCTGCCCAGAGGCTTGGTATGGGGCTAGTTCGGAATGCCCCAGTGGCCAACCGAAGCCCTTCATGGTGCACAACGTCCGACATCTTTAAGTAAGAAGGCCTCGCAGACCCGTACACCGTGCACCCATAATCGAGCCGAGATCACAAAAACGCCCTGTAAAACTGGAGCAGACAAGTCCTGTCAGCTCCCCATGTACTGTGGATAAGACATTTTAAAATACTTAAAGCCTGAAGGGACCGCCTTTTCAGGTCTTTAAGATGAGGTAACCACGTGAGCTTCGAGTCAAAAATGAGCCCCAGAAATCTCACCGTGTCTTTAAAAGTAAGAATAGTGTCCCTCATCCTCAACTCAGGAAAGGTTAAAATCGAACGAGAACGGTTAAAAAGAACACATACAGACTTCTCGGTGGAAAACTTAAAACCACTCTTCTGCGCCCAGTCATCCAAACGCCTAATGGTAAGTTGCAACTGACTAGTTGTCGTTGCTAGGCTTGAAGAAGAGCAGAACAAAGAGAAATTATCCACAAACAAAGAACACTGGACAGGATTTTTCACTATGGACGTAATGCTATTAATAGCGATGGCAAAGAGAGTCACACTTAAAACTCTACCCTGAGGGTCACCGTTCTCCTGCTCAAAGCGATCAGACAGGACGTCACCAATTCTGTATCTAAAATATCGTGGCAAGAGGAAAGACTGAATAAAAAGAGGAAGACAACCACGAAAACCCCATTCGTGAAGCTGCTCCAGGATAAGACGCCTCCAAGTGGTATCGTAGGTCTTCTCGATGTCGAAAAATACACCTAGAAGGTGACGACGGCGTAGGAAAGCTTGTTGTATAGCCGCCTCCAGGAGGGCAAGGTTATCGAAGGTGGAACGAAACCTCCTGAACCCACACTGAAAGCGACTAAGGAGTTGCCGGGATTCTAACATCCAGACAAGGCGGTGGTTGACCATTCACTCCAAGGTCTTCCTTATGCAACTAGTGAGGGCAATACTACGGTAGCTACTTGGGCTCGTGCGGTCTTTCACAGGTTTTAAAAAAGGGATTAAAACTGCCACACGCCACGCGTCAGGAAAGTGACCTGACGCCCAAATGGCATTAAAAAGTGCGAGGAGGATTTCTCTGTTGCGCATTGTGAGGTGCCATAGCATACTGTAATGGATCCTGTCGTGACCAGGGGATGTGTCACGAGCTCCAGACAATGCAGAATCCTGCTCCCACATAGAAAATGGGCAGTTGTAAACTTCATGAGAGGTGGACTGGAAGTTCCGACTACATCTCTCAGCAACCGCTCTATGGCGCTGGAAACCTGGATCCTGACTGGTTGTTGCAGTAACTGTCGCAAAATACGCTGCCATTGTCTGGGCAATGTCTCGCGGATCCGTGTGAAGAGTGCCGTTATTCATTACAACAGCTATGGAGCGCCTCCCTCCTCTGCCACAAATTCTCCTGATGGTCTCCCACACAATGGAACTTTTGGTGGAACAATTAATGGTGTTCAGGAATTGTTGCCATGACCTCTTCTTGCTCTCACGAATAATGTGGCGACATCGTGCCCTCGCCACCCGAAAAGCTGCAAGATTCTCAGCAGTCGGCCAACACTTGAACCGACGCAGAGCCGCACGCCTGGTCCTGATTGCAGAGCGGCAGTCGGCACTCCACCAAGGCACAGGTGGCCTCTTCCGGTAGCCTGTGGACTGTGGAATGGATGCTGCAGCGGCGTGGTGGACCGTTTTGGTAATATGAACCACCCACACCTCAACATTCGCACAGTGTTCGAATTGGGCCAACTGGCTATAAAGTGTCCAGTCAGCTCCACTGAGCACCCATCGTGGTTGTCTCCTTTTGGGGCCCACGCCATCTGGCAGGTGAATCGAGTTTGGGAAATGATCACTGCCGTGCAAGTCAGTGACCACTTCCTAGTGAGCACTGGCGGTAAGAGCTGGAGAGCAAAGCGAGAGATCAATGGCAGAGAACGACCCAGTCGCTTTGCAGAAATGAGTACTCTGTCCTCCATTGAGCAAGTAGGCACAGGATGACAGGAGAAGCCTCTCAATTGCTCTACCCCTGGGGCAGGTAATGGCAGAGCCCCATAGCACATTGTGGGCATTAAAATCACCACAAATAATGAATGGCTGGGGGAGCTGTGTAAGAAGGTCGATGAGGGCCGCTTCATCAAGTGCGTCATGTGGGGGCAAGTAAAGGGAACAGACAGTCAATGGATGACGCACGTGCACGGACACAGCGACGGCCTGTAAAGTCGTCGTAAGTGACAGAGGCGAGGAGTCGTATTCCGTCCTGACGAAAATACCTACGCCTTCTCTAGCTCTCTCTCCACGCAGGTCGTCCTTTTTGTGGAGTGTATAGCCTCGTATCTCAGGGGAGTATGATGGATGGAAATACGTCTCCTGGAGACAGAGACACAGTGGTCTACCCTGAGAGAGTAGACGAAGTTCCTCCACATGCGTCCTGAACCCTTGCAAGTTCCACTGGAGTATGGGAGCCATCTATGTTGGGGGTAGCACCTTCATCCTGTTTCTCCGATGGGGCGGAGAGACCGCAGCAGGTGGAGGGGCAGGCATGTGGCGAGATGATTGCCCCACACATACATCGTATTCCATCACCTCTGGGGAAGAGTCAGATGAAGCCTCACGTAAAACAGCATCCTCATGGTCAGATGGTTTACCACGGGATTTGACCCGCTGTTGCTGCTGTACAGGAGCTTTCTGTGGTTTGGTGGCCTTTGGGGGAGCTGATGTGGGAGTGGTAATTGGCGCATTGGGCTTGGGAACAGCCAGGTGCTGGCCCAAGTTCGCCACTGTACCTTTGTCTGCCATTCGAGTAGGGGCTACAGGCTCTGAAACACTGGCTGCGTTGCAAGTGCACTGACAGCTGCAGGTGTTAGTGCCAACACTCACCACCTCGGTCTGCGTTGAGGCATCGACTTTTGGAGTAGGCTTCTGAACCAGGGATGCAAAAGATGTAGCAAATGTGGGAGGTTGCATCGACTTATAGATCTTCCTGGCCTCACCATATGGGATACGCTGGGATGTTTTTATTTCCTGGACTTTACGTTCCTCTAGAAATATTCGGCAGTCCCTACTCCAAACAAGGTGGTTTCCAGAGCAATTCATACATTTGGCTGGAGACGAGCAACCACCTCCTTCATGAGCAGCCTTGCCACAGTTGCCACAAGTCGCTTCGCCTTTACACCCTAAGGTGGTATGCCCAAAACGCAGGCATTTAAAACAGCGCATGGGAGAAGGGAAATAAGGCCGCACACTAAGGCGAAGGAAGCCAGCATTAATATGTTCTGGAACTTTCGTGCTACTGAAGGTCAGAATAAAAGAGTCGGATTTCACAAGATTGCCATCAACCCTCTTCATGATATGTTGAACATCAACGATACCTTCCAAAGCCCAGTCATGTTGCAGTTCGTCTTTGGGAATGTCGACTAGATCCCAGCTTGTCACAACACCTTTGCTATAATTCAAGGGGTGCTGTGCAGTTCAGTGTCTATGGCATACTCCCCAAGGCATTTAGCAGCTTGCAGGTTAGTGGCTTGCTGGGAAGTGGAAGTTTCCACGAGCAAGGTCCCATTACGCAAACTCTTCACTGATTTTAAGGAGCCACAGATGGCCTCCAGACCCTTTTGTATATAGAAAGGCTAAACCTTCTCAAAACTACCCTCCTTCCGTTTTACAATGAGAAACATATTCGGATTACCAGAATGCATTCTGTTACCTACGCCTGGATTTTTCAAAGAAGCGCCGGAGTCAGTGGAACTGACTGCACGGGCCCTCTTAGGAGACAGGGTGTTAGAACCTTCCAGCGGCCCACCCTTTCCGCTGGGAGGAAGAAAAGAGGATTTCGAAGGATCCATCTCGGTCCCACGAGCAGCTAGGGAACTAGAAGTCCACCTAGACAGAGCCCCGCGTGCCTAGGTAAGCCTTATACAACTGAGGTGCGGCAGGTTCCCCAGAGGTTGCCCGCTATCGACTGTTCCACCTCAACAGCCATGCATTTCATCAGCGCGCAGCACACCTTGAGATTGAGGTTTTTTTTTATAGAGGTTTATTCCATCCTCGCGATTCGGGCGGTCAAGCCAAGATCCCCACTCCCTGAGACAGACAACATTCCACCGCCGCGCCGCACGGTGGTCGCTGAAGTATGCGCAGAGCTTACGGTGACAGGGGACTGGCGGCGCTTACCAGTCCCCAGCTCAGGAACCCCGGGGTCGCCAAGCCCGTACCCAGCAAATGAACGCTGAGCCCCTGGGGGCGAATGTAGGTGATCAGACAGGATGCTTACATACGTGTCTCCTGTCAGTGTCGTATCTAGACGTCTCAGGGGACCCATACAACTCTAACTGCACAGGGCCCACACCATTACAGAGCCTCCACCACTTGAACTGCCCCCTGCTGATATGCAGGGTCCTTGTATTCATGAGGTTGTCTCCATACCCGTACACGTTCATCCGCTCGATACAATTTGAAACGAGACTCGTCCGACTAGCTAACATGTTTCCAGTCATCAACAGTCCAATACCAGTGCTGACTGTCCCAGGCGAGCCGTAAAGCTTTGTGTTGTGCAGTCATCAAGGGTACACGAGTAGGCCGTCGGCTCCGAAAGCCCATATCGATGATGTTTCGTGGAATGGTTGGCCCAGCACTGAAATCTGCAGCAGTCTGTGGAAGGGTTGCACTTCTGTCACGTTGAACGATTCTCTTCAGTAGTCGTTGTCTCCGTTCTTGCAGCATCTCGCTCCGGCCGCAGGGATGTCGGTGATTAGATGTTTTACCGAATTCCTGACGTTCACGGTACACTCGTGAAATGGTCGTACGGGGCAATCCCCACTTCACCGCTACCTCAGAGATGCTGTGTCCCATCACTAGCGCTCCGACTAAAACAACACGTTCAGTCTCACTTAAATCTTGATAACGTGCCATTGTAGCAGCAGTAATCGATCTAACAACTATGTCAGACACATTGCCGACCGCAGCGCCGTATTCTGCCTGTTTTCATACCTCTGTATTTGAATACGCATGCCTATACCAGTTTCTTTGGCGCTTCAGTGTACATGCCTCCGTGTGAGCCCTATTGCTCGTGTTTTATCTTCGTGGTCGTTACGCGCAGTGTATGTTGGCGGCAGTAGTATTGTTCGGTAGTCAGCTTCAAATGCCGATTCTCTAAAGTTTCCCAATAGTGTTTCTCGAAAATAACGTCGCCTTCCCTCCGGGGATTCCCATTTGAGTTCCCGAAGCACGTCCGTAAAACTTATATATTGTTCAAACCTAACGGTAAGAAATCTAGCAGCCTGCCTCTGAACTGCTTCGATGCCTTCCTTCATTCCGACTTTGTACGGATCCGAGGCACACGAGCAGTACTCAAGAATATGTCGTACATTTACAGGTGAACCACTCTTTCCTAAAATTCTCCCGGTAAGCCGAAATCGACAATCTGCGTTCCCTGCCACAGTTCTCATATGCTCGTTCCATGTCATATGGCTTTGCAAAGTTACACCCAGATTTTTAAAGGACGTGACCGTATCAGGCAGGAATCTAGTAATACTGTATCCGAATATTACAGATTTGATCTTCCTACTCATCCGCATTAACTTACATTTTTCCACATTTAGGACTAGCTGCCATTTATCTTCCTATAGTCACCCAACATCGACACCTTACGGCACACCACGGCATCATCAGCAAACAACCGCAGATTGCTACCCACTCTGTCCGCAGAATCAGCCTATCACACTTCCCTGGGGCACTCCTGACGATACCGTTGTCTCTGATCGACACTCACCGCTGAGGACAGCACAATGGGTTCCATTATTTAAGAATTCTTCGAAGCGCTCGCGTATCTGTGACCTTCTCCCTTATGATCGTACTTCCGTTAACAGCATGCTGTGGGGCACCATGCCAAATACTTTCCGGAAATATAGAAATATGGAGTCTGCCTGTTGCCCTTACCGTGTGAGAAAAGGGCAAACTGAGTTTCGCACGAGCGACGCTTTCTAAAACCATGCTCATTCGTGGACATAAGCTTCTCAGTCCCAAGAAAGCTTTTTAAATAGGAACTGAGAATATTCAAGGATTCTGCAGCAAATAGAAGTTAGGGATATTGGCGTGTAATTTTGCGGATATGTTCTCTTACCCTTCTTATGCACTGGAGGCACCTGCGCTGTTTTGCACTCGTTTGGGACTTTGTCCTGGCAAGAGATTCACGATAAATGCAAGTTAGGTAAGGGGCAAATGCCATAGAGCACTCTTCGTAAAATCGAATTGGAATTCCATCCGGGTCTGACGATTTACCTGCTTTCAAATTTTTTAGTTGTTTCTTTACGCCAGGTATGCTTATTACTATGTCGTCCATATTGGAGTCTGTCCAATGGTCAAGTGACGGTATGTTCGTACGATTCCCCTGTGCGAATGGTTCCTTGAAAGTGAAATATAAAACTACAGCTTTCGTTTTGCTATCTTGAATCAAAATTATGGCTAAATTTACACTCAGGTTCGATTGATGTGGCTGATATCTTGCAAGGGTGCATTTTTCTCCTTAAAATATGACGTCAAGTTGGTGATGTTCCCTTGTAAGAAAAGTTGTAGAGTCAATTTTGCCTCACAAGTTCGCACATATCCTCGAAATCCATACTGGTCCTCCCCGAGGTTTGGTTCTCCTGGCCTCCGTTCTTCTGCATCTAACTGGTCCCTGTGTTTTGCAACCGTGACTTACTAAACTGATGTTCCGGTAGTAGTCTCACCTTCCAGCATCTCCTTAGTACTCGTATAGGAATTGTAATGTTCCACTTCAAATGTGACGGTCTTTCTCATGCGCCTTGCATATCATGTGAAATGCTTTTCTCGTTGTTCGTTCTCCTAAAGATCTTAACAACCTCGAGGGAGTCATGTCCACTAGAGGTACCTTCTTTCAACTTATGTCTTTAAATCCTGTGACAAATTATTCTCGCAGTATCACATTACTCATATCATGTTCACTCACTTAGCCCTTCCCTTTCCTTAATACTGTCTTCATTTTATCATTCTTATATAACACTTCCACACTGTTCATTCAACTTCCAGACTGCCATTAGTGCAGTCTTTATAAATGAACTTTCGATGTTCTAACAACTTCGCTCTTTTCTAAAAAAATATTCTAAATTTTCCCATACGCGACATTTACCTATCCTACAGTCTTAAGTACTACCGCATAACTCCCGGTCTGACGGTAAAGGTGTCCTTAAAATAACGCGACGAAGGTCGACTGTTGGTTCTTTCTGAATAAGAACATTTTAGTATATTGGTCGAAATTTTCCACAAACTGTTACAATACAACAGGCTCCGAAGTTCTTGATTGCCTTCAACAGCTGTAACACTGTCCCGTTTGAATTTGCTTTCTCTTTGGAACTGTTGAACCGATGAGAGGACCAGAGGAAGTGATCGTAATGGAATGGCTCGACGAATGTGCCAGAAAACGTTTGGGATCATTTTCGAGTGTGAAGAGATGCATCGAGTGCAGTGGAAATCAATTTAATAAAGTACAAGGCACACACTTGTCCTGCAAAACTGCTAACTAGTTGTCCTATTTGAAGCATGGGCAAATCGGTGATGATATTAGTGCCAGTGGGCCAGTTGCGGTGTTTGGATCCAGTTAATGAGTAGCAGTTTCCCCTTCCCTTCCTTCTCTCTCTCTCTCTCTCTCTCTCTATCTCTCTCTCTCTCTGTCTCTCTCCGTTTCTCTCTCTTTTCCAGTCTTTTCTTTCATTTCGTTAATGTAGAAATCAATGAATCAGCACATAATACCAAGCCACGTAAACTTAAACTTCAAAAATACAAGGACTAAATATCCTCCGCATAACAAATTGAAAAAGAAATACCAAGAACGTAAGAATGTTTGTGATACGTTCTAAATGGTTGAGAAGACATTCAGTGCATTTTTGTAAATGTGACGATAACCGATGTTAGTGTTAATTTGCTTGGATGCCAATCCAAAAGCAATACACTTTCCTTAAGTCCACTGAGTATTTTTACCCATTATCAATAAGATAATTCAACCCTGCTGCTGTATACCTGTAGGTATGTCCCAGTACGACGTACAACGAAAAACAAACGTAAACAGCAGTAACGTATCTTCTGCTAGCTTGTTACGTAACACCTTCCGTTATCGATACGATTATCGTAGCGAGGTTATCAGTTTTTGCGTATCTCAATGTTGAAATCTGCAGCCAGTGACTGTTTCGTGCATCAACTCCCTCTAGCAACATGGACGTCATTCCTTGGTGTCTTAACAAATGTCCTATCATCCTGTCTCTTCTCCTTGTCAGTGTTTTCCACAGTTCCTTTCCTCTCCGATTCTGCGCAGAACCACCTCATTCCTTACCTTATCAGACCACCTAATTTTCTACATTCATCTGAAGCACCACATCTCAAATTCTTCCATTCCGTTGTGTTCCGGTATTCCCACAGTGCATGTTTCACTGTTATACACTGCTGTGCCCCAGGACAGCTGATGAAATCTGAAGTGGCAGTGGAACGTCTGTTGTCTCCAATCACCACACCAACTCACTCCATTAATCTTGACTCACTTCCCGTAGTCACCTGATTCACAAGCCCTGAGATTAACGTTGTCGCTCCCCTACAAGCAGCAACTGATTCTTTTTTAGAATCCATAGGTAGTCGTAAATACACCTGGGGAAAATATTTGTTCTTTAGGATTCAATGAACGTGCAGCCACTACCTTCACAAGTCTTGGCGAGGGCGAGGGCGAGGAGCGAGATACAGCCATCGTCACGCGCTTCGAGAACTACGCTTCTAGAAGTGCACTAAAAGCTAAACTTAATTATTGGAGTGATGATTAGTTGATATTTCATACTTTCTGAAATGGTTAAGTATGTAATTAGTTAACAGTAATTTAGTTCTGCGGATCTTCTGTATATTTTATGCCTGATTCGCTGCGAAAACTCAGTTTTTTGATATATGGCTAAACATTTCGTATCTATTTCCTCAGCGTCTTTCTCACGCAGGAGAGCGGCGAGGAGTCGTAAGAAGACGAGGGCCGAGAACAAGAGGAACTGGAGGTCGAGGACGGCGTGCAGAAGCGGGAGGAGGGTGAGGAAGAGGTCGAGGAGGAAGACGAGGAGGAGGAGGAGGAGGAGGAGGAGGAGGCGTCCACGACGACCACGCGCAGCCGCTCCAGCGCGCAGCCAGACTCTGGGTTGGAGCCGTAGTCGCAGCGGGAGCACGAGCAGCCGGGCGAGGCCGGGGTCAGTGATGGGGGCGGCGGAGGCGGCGGGAGCGGCTGGGTGCCGCGGCCCTGCAGGCAGGACGGCCGGCCACCGCTCAGCACCGTATCCGTCACGCAGGCCATGCAGAACAGCGTGCGCAAGTGAGTGCACGCCACGCTTTATGGAACCCAGTTCGCTAACGATACTAATAGTGTCACATTACTACTAGCCTTCTTCCTGCGGCTTCGCCCACATCTGCTTTCAACACATATACTGAACACATCTCTTCCTCCTTCTGTCTGGCTGTTCATGTTTACTTGTCTATTCCCTCCTCCCTTTGTCCATTTCCTCTACCACTCTCTCATTAATCTCCCCCTCCTCCCCTGTCCATTTGCTCTCCCCCTCAGTCTGTTCATCCGCTCCTCTACCCATCTCAAACTATCCCCTGCCATGCTCATTGTCACCTGTAGCCACTGCAATACAGTTCAATAAAGGAGGCAAGAACTACTCATACAATTTGCCTGCCATGAAGGGCAGGCCACATATCAGGTGCTTCAAAACCATGTATTTGCCCCTGACATACAGGTGTAAAGCAGGCTAACACTACTCCAACAAAACGTGCCTGTTATGCAGGGAAGCCTATAAATCAGGGCCCAGAAAGTCATTTCTTGCCCCTGACACGTAGGCTGCCTTGCAAAGCAAGTTGGCTGGACAGGATGACACTGTTCCCACAAAACATACCTGTTGCATAGGGCAGCCTATACACCAGAGGAGAGGAAAACACGTTTTTCCCATATCTCCACTCCTATTCGAGCTAGGAAGTTATAAACCCCACTGTGCTGATACTCACGAAGCCTGGTGTTTCTGCGCCAAATTTAGCTGTAGTAATCTCTTTGGAAATTGATTATCGACATACTGGAAAACTATCCATGTATTGGGAGGTGTAGCACCACTGTGCGTAACCCATATCTCCACTCCTATTCGAGCTAGGAAGTTATAAACCCCACTGTGCTGATACTCACGAATCCTGGTGTTTCTGCGCCAAATTTGGCTGTAGTAGTCTCTTTGGAAATTGATTATCGACATACTGGAAAACTATCCATGTATTTGGAGGTGTAGCACCATTGTGCGTGAACCACTTTTGTTGGCTGACTTCTACAGATACGTAATCAACTAAATGAAACAAATCATCTCTGAGAAACAGCAGATTCGTTTAACCAGTAAGACATAGAAGCCAGTTACATGATCATTAACGGTTCCATAGCACACACTCAGGCTGAACCTCTGTTGATATCTGTCTTTTCGCAATTCGCGAAGATTCTCATAAGCCCAGTCGCGACTGATATGATAATTGAAGATCCCTGCCCATGATGTTAAAAGCCAGCCTCATCAGTGAATCAGGTACATGCTAAGAAACGCAGCATACTGGCTTAACATGCGTCGCCTCATTTAATCCTTGCACCTGTTGAAGTCGATACGAGTACACAAGTTTCCACACTAACTGTTTCACATCGACATGTCACTGAGGCCTTCCCTTCCGGTATTCTCTTTGAACTAGCTGCTAGAGCTCCATCCACAGGAAGAAGAACATATTATTCAATCTCACGAATTCCTACATCACTTGGTCTTCATGTGAAATTTTCCTTCTCAAATGAGGCTGTCTCTCACAAGCATTGACAGTGTCGTACAAACGTTCCTGCACAGGTAACTGCCTACTGGAGTTACGTTCAGCCATAAAACTGACGTGCTGAATCCGCATTCCCATCTGCTAGGCCGTAGATGTAGCGCATCTGCGTCATTTTAGTCACAGGATACACCGTTATGATATGTTGGGATGATAATTACACTGAAACAGAACAAATGCAAATCAGACAAAAAAATTCCATGAGCAACTGGAAACAATACTGTCAGCAAAAAGTCACGTTTGAGGTAAATTACACAACCAAGAGACACAACAGGGAATTCATTACATACCTCTTTAACGAAACATTTTCTTACCCCTGTTCATCTTCTGTTCCTCCACTATGAGGTATATCAATCTGCGTCATTTTTATGGTTATTTTTGTTGATATCCAGCAGCATTTTCTCGATAAGTCTGGTTTTTCCTGGTTTATCAATAAAAATTTCAGTAGTGAATACCGTCTGGCTTCTTTTGGCAACTCGCTAGATTTAATCATATGAAGAAGTCGTTTAGATCGTAAAATGAAAATGGTAGCATACATTTTCGCATTAAAAATGTAAAAACGTCTAGTTTGCATATGCTAATGTACTGTGCTTATATTTTAGGTGTGAAATCAATCTACCTTTGACAAATGTGACTTGTCGATAACAATCAATCCTCGACTATACAATGTAATTTACGTACATTCTGTCACATACTATTCTTAAACTCACCGAACGGATTACACCAAAATAAGCAATTTTAAAATCTTGCTCCCTTTCGGATAGATTTCTGCGGAGCCTGTGCTCGCGACCGACCATGTGGTTCACCACCTCGCACAAGGAAAACTTGAGAATACAGCTATTTCGAAACAGAGTCTGCGGTGCTACTGAGACGCTGCCTGTAGAGGCGGGTCGCCGACTAACGCGGCTCCGCCGCGCCGACCGCTGCCACAGGTACCACATGGAGCGGCGCATCTTCCAGCAGCTGCTGGAGCTCAAGAGGCTCCAGATCCGCGCGGGCCGCGCCAACGAGCAGGTGCTCGTCAAGAGGCTCGTCGACGACTACCGCCGCGCCGGCCTCATCGTCGGCCTCGAGGGCTTCCACGGACCCTTCACCTTCCGCGCCGTCGAGAAGTACCTCTATGGTAAGAAGGAGCAGCCGCCGAGCCTCCTTTGTGCGAAGCGCAGCGGTCTCATGCCACAGCCGAGAGACGAAAAACAGTTGCAGCATGGTTCATATAATCCACACTACTTCAAGCTACCATTTCCACCGGATCTTTGTATGCATTTAATTACAGGGGCTGTTCGGAAAGAAAGGTCCCATCGGTCGCGAAATGGAAACCACTGTGAAACTCAAAATTCTTTTATTTGCAACAGTTAGCCACACCTTTTAGGTATCTCTCTAAATAGTCGCCACTCCGACTCAGACATTTGTCTTGCCGTTGTACAAACTTTCCACTGTCCTCGTCACAGAAAGCATCCGCCTGTGGTTTCCGCCGATTCTCTACGCTGGTCTGCCTTTCGTTGTTTGTGCCAAAATGTGAGCTTCGTAGACAGCGGTTCATGTGAGCAGAGATGAACATCAGAGAGAGCCAATTAAGGTCTGTACTGTGGGTGATCAAGCACTTCCTATCGAAAACGCTGCAGGAGCGTCTTCATTGCCCCTACAAATTGCGGCTGAGAATTGTCTTTAAGAAAGAAATGCATGACATTTATGTCACGTGGGCTGCATAGCTTCAGGCGAATCTCTGACCAGGAATTTCCACGTGATCACTTTGCACTCTGAACTGAAAAGAGCGACGTGAAGCGATCGACAGGCACAGTAAAGACACTGACCAACACATCTGATCGAAGCTACATCGGATTTTCACAGTGGTTCCCATTTCGCGCCAAATCCGACATTAGTTTTTGAATGCGCCTCGTATATAATCGTTTCGCCCCTTTAGAATCACACGAGACTTCTTCATTCTCTCGCTCCCCCTAGTTCTCTCTGCTTCTGTGATCTTAATTTTGATTCTGATAGCTGTCCACTTGTATTCCTACAGCTGCACCTTCCTGCACTGCTAGGTACGAAGTTTTTCACTTATTCCAAATCCTTTGCAGTCCTCCCTGATTTCTTTTGCCCAGTTGTTCCCTGTTAGGAGTGCTGTGTTCCATATCTTCTTTGTCAACGTGTTGTTCCCCATTCTCATGATGCCTCTGGCAAATGTCAGCATTCTCTTTCGTATCATGCTTTAAACTGGTTCAACGCTCTCACACAGCTCCTGCGTTTGCCTGTGTATCCAGGCTTCAGCGTGTTCTTTCGTGCCCCAGATCTTGAAAGATCTTTCGTTCATCTTTCTGCAGCCGGATACAAGTTCTCTTGTCCAAGGTGGCCCCCTCAGTTGCATACATGCGGTGTTTCTAATTGAAGACATACACTCATGTTTAGAAATGACAGAACACCTTGAACGACTAGTGATAGGACGTTCACACGATTAGTATTTTAGTCACCTCGGTTCAGCATGTGTCCTGTGATAGGCAACTAGTCTAGTCATCTGCCATGCCAGGGCTAAAGGCTGATAACCTGTGAGAGTACGATGGCACATGTTCGTGCAGCAAGGTGTGGTCTTGCATTGTCTTGCTGAAAAATGACGCCGGCCGGAGCGGACGAGCGGTTCTAGGTGCTACAGTCTGGAACCGCGCGACCGCTACGGTCGCAGGTTAGAATCCTGCCTCGGGCATGGATGTCATTTTTGAAAAATGGCGTCTGAAGTGCTGTGGAGCAAGGGTGTGGCTACAGGTCACAGGATGTCATCCACGTAGTTCACACTGGTCACAGTGGTCTGGACACGCGCAAACTATTATCTGTGGCTGTGCCCAGTAGCACCCAACGTCATAAGGCCTCGAGATGGCTCTGTGTGTGTTGTGTGAATGCAGGCACTGTGACGCCGCTCCCCCTGTCTGTGGCGAACCAAAATGTGGCCATCATCTTCAAACAAACAGACCTCGGATTGGTCTTAAAACACTATCTGATGCCATTGCTGTTCCCTGTAACGTCGTTCCAAACACAACTGCCGTCTAGCATGTTTCTGCACATTCCTCAAAGTTAGGCGGAGAAGTGGACGATGCACGTAACCCATGCCGTAATGAACGGCGAAGGACAGTCACCCCTGACAGAGTAGGACGGGTTACACTGTTCCGCTGCTGGGCCACAACCGAGGAGGACGCAGGTCTGTCCTCTCTGTCCTGGAGTGTCATTCAGATGAGGTGTCGATCTTCTCGGGAGGGGGGGGGGGGGGGGGGCTGGATGGTGTTCGTCTCACACAGGCTGCAATTTCCCAGATGGCTGCGTCAAACCCTCTCAGGCCAGTAACGCGCCCTCTTTCAAACTCATTTATTTGACGGCACCGTTCTAGCATACGTTTGCGAGGCATCCTGCACGTCTGCTCTGGTCACACTGGTCCACTACCTTCGGTTTACAGCGACCACGAGAGCCGCAGGCACATTTTACAGGTAGGTGGTGTTGCGCCGCGATATCCAAGTTGGCGTTGAAACCGCGAGCCGACACGGTTCAAATGCAGAACGTACTAGGCTAAATTTTATTTCCGGGTTGTCTTTGCAGCATAGCGTAGTTTCTGTGACGTTTGGTACCAGTCTGTCACGCTCTTGGTGATCTGTAACACGTCTGTTCGGTTTCCCCCCAGCTAACGGAAGCTTTTCACATTCTCCATCACCTGAACTTCAACCTTCCACTTAGTTTTTGCATTCAGGACATAGCAAATCTGTGTTGCTGCACTATGAATGTGAATCTAGTCGAAATGGAGTGGGAACGTTAAATATTGTAGTGCAAAGAAACTCCAAAAGGTGTCCTTAACTCACCTCTCTATTCGTTTCTTCGTAGTTAACCCTTTAGAGTTAAACAGTTTATTTTGACTGCTCACAATGGCATCTGACGCGTTGCCAGTAGAAGTGCAATCTTCTCATCGCTGTGACGCGTATTTACATTCCTTTTCTTGTGACACATGAAACTGAGGCGGGAGCAGAAATGTAAATGCTCAAGCGAGAATCTAATGACGACAACATACACCAAGATGAAGAACTATTAACGTCACTGTCAACCCATAAACTAATTTACGTCGCAGCTAGAGGAGGTGTAACACTACGACGTATTGCCGTTTTTAACTTTGTGCGTCCATCACGACGATGTACGTCTTTGCTGCTCCTACCAACCTTCCATTAAATCCTCGTTTGGAATTTACATATTTTCTGATCACGATAAATCCACCGTTTTCGGTCAAATTTTTCAGCGGAGCAAACACATGACACCGCAGAAATTAAATAACGGATTTTTCCCAACATTTTCATAGCCAAACGAAGAGTGGGAAACGCACAAGTGGGGTATCAAAGACACCAGCGTCAGGTCTAGTTTTGCAAAAACTGATTCAATTTCTCGAAAGTAATCAAAGTAATTAAGAAAATCTTAATTAGTAATTTGAGGGAAAATTGAAACTATGACGAACAGCTCCTGCAGTATATAAAATATCAAATAACAGCATAAATTAAAACTTCTCTAACTTCTGTTGATGCATATACTCTAATAATAATGGGCTATTCATTGATATTCAAATACGTTTCACGCTTTCTGAACAAAACTTGAAAATAAAAAATATTGAAGAAAAGAACGCTCAAATGTTTTGTGAAATCACTTGTCTAAAAGTAAGAAATAAAATATATTAGAGAAACATTTGGAAACCCTTTGAACGATGCTCGAAACCATGCACACCAAGTGAGTATTTAAAGCTCAATGTTTAACGTAGAGTCTAATAAGTTTAAAGAACCCTTCAGGATATTTGTGGCGGAATTTCATACAGTGGGCGCCTTGCGTCACTAATGTACGAGAGCCTCAGCTACTTGTACATGATTTCGAGCACCATTCAAAGGCCCATCAGAACGATTCTCTAATCTGTTTCATTTTTTCCTCCAACAAATCATTTCACAAAATATTTCGCTCGTTTCTTTTCTAGTTTCTTCTTTCTTTAATACATAAAATAAAATAAACGTGCGTTAGCTCATTCTTTGTTAGCTCGTTTGGCTGCATGCCCCTCCTGCCTCACTTTCAACTTCCAAACGATCCAAATTCCTCCTCTTTCGTCTTACTCGTTTATTCATCTTCCTGTCATTTCTCGTTATCCTTATTTTTCGTTGTGTAATACAGTGTGTAAGTAGAAACATTATTACACATCTTTAGTTTTGAGTTATTTGTCTCCCGCGACGACTGCTGAACTGCTGAAGAATCTCAGCACAGTTACGTAAATCTAAACTGATTCAAATAAACGACAGGATCAGAATATCGACTAAGTATATCCTAATATTTATCCAGTCGAATTTTAAGTTAATGACTCGTAAGTGAGTAGATTTATTATTGTCAACTTTTCCTGCTCCACAAAGATCCAAATAAACACCACACTAGAAAAAAAAGGTTTTAGATCATCTGTGTGGCTTTTGTAATGCAATTAAAGGCGCTGAAATTTTAATAGTCTTCTTTTCACGTGCTAATGGCCTAGGACTGCTAATTCAGCTTATTACTTCAGTTAATGCATTGCAGGTACTATTGATAAAAACTATTATCTAGTATCGAATTTAATTTGAATTGGTTCTCCATTTGAGTAATAGTTGAACCAAAATTCTATATGAGTGTAATTTGTTTCTTTTTCTTCCTTACGACTAGGTCGTATCAATTTGGTTATATATAGCATATCTTAGTATACTGAACTCTACATTAGCACGAAATTTGATAACCACGCTTCAAGTTTAATCTCTTACTCACTGGTAAAGTTACTAATTAGCCTTACAAGCATTAAGTAGGTCGACGTGATTACCCACTTCTTACGGAAGTGTTCCACTAGGTAACACATGATTTGATGCGTCGGACTAGTACACACTTTGTGAGATGGCGATAAAGTGAAGACGGAAGTGCTTCTCTTGCAGTGATAGGACATAAGTTACCAAATAGTGTATAGCTCTTTCGACAGTTTTATCGATGACTGCCACTGTGGATTGGAAATGAAAATGAGAGTTTGGCGTCACTGGCCCGGAGGCCCCTAACGGGGCAGGTCCGGCTGTCTTGGTGCAGGTCTTATTACATTCGAAGCCACATTGGGCGACCTGCACGCCATATGGGGATGAAATGATGATGAAGACAACACAACACCCAGTTCCTGAGCGGAGAAAATCCCCGACCCAGCAGGGAAACGAACCCGGACCCCTTAGGACGACAGTCCGTCACGCTGACCATTCTTTTTTTCGTTTTTTTTAAGGAACCGCTGCAGGAGCAGGGCGACGGGTAGGGCAGGGGTCGACATCCGAAGCCTGGCCATCCCACCGCCACGCCCAAGCAACGTGTTCGAGTTCGAGGGTCGAAGGATCAGGAAATCAGGAAGAGGGTGTAGTGGGTTTGTCGATGTTGTTTTATTTATTTATTTCTTTAATTTTTAGAACATTTTTAATTTTTTTAAATTTTCATTTTGTATTGTATTTATAGATTTATTTTTGTTTCATTACAAAGAAAGATCCTACAACTGCCGTAGCCGAGCGTCCGAGTCGTCTTCTCGTCTGTTGGGAGGGGTTCCGCCCTATTCCGTCCGTAGAGGATCAATATGCTCCAGGATTCTTCTTCATTTTCAGCGTCTGATACCCGGAACGCCCCAGTGAGCAGGAGGATCCGCAAATAATGAACCTAAATAATTTGCGAAACGAGTTCTGTACTTCGGGTGGCGGCTGAAAGCTGCATGTGTCGTCATCAGTAGGGACCAAAAGTCGAGTGTGCCTTTGGGAGCATCGCGAAATATGTAGTAAAGGGCCATGCCTTTTAGCCAGTTAATGGCGTTCGCCCTGGTTGATGGAAAGTATACTCCGTTGGGGCGCAATATATCATCGGGGGAGATAGACTCAAGCAATCGCTGCGAGAGTAACGCCAGCATGCGCTACGTCAGTAGCCAGCACTCGCTGGTCGCGGCACAAGTCAGACAGTGTGCATCCGAGTCAACGACTGAGCATGTCGGACACAAGGGGTTGTCCGTCAGATGGATGGAATGTAGCCTCTGACGAGTAGCGAACTTCCCATTCACAACCACGTACCACAATGAACGCACCGTCGTAAGTAGAAAAGGCGTGTGTACCGCTCGCCACACCGTGTTCCAGGCAACGTCAGGATGTCTGTGGGCGACCGTATTTATAGGCTGCTGCTGCTGATAGAGGCGATAATAGTCTTTCGTGCTGGGCTTCCGTGTTGTCGGAAGTTCTGACAGTAAGTAGCTGAAGTCAATCAAGAACTCTCTGATGTGGGTGAGTGCCGGTGAAATGTGTCCTACAGAAACCGGGGGATGCAGAGAGTGTGGTGCCACTTCCGCTATCAGGGTGCCCGTCAGAGTGGCGTGGGCAGAGGTCCACGTGCGACGCATAGTGTTGAGATAAAGCGATCGCGCACGGTTATATACATGAATTAAACCGATACCGCCCGCCCGCTGCGGCAGTGTCAGGGTGGCGTATCTGACTTTAAAAACCAGACCGGTGGTTATGAAATGTCCATATGCTGCTTGCAATCTGTCGGCCATCGTAACCGTCAATGGAAGGACATGCGAAAAATAGTTCAGTTTGGAGACAAGATAGGTGTTGACATAAAGTGTTCCGAGGAGCATATCCAAGCGACGCAGTTTGTTGTCCTGCAGCAGAGCACGCGTCTGGTGTAGGGGCCGGCGGTACGTAGCCGCCGCCGTGCTGCGGACATTTCTATAGACTTGCATTCCTAAACACTTGAGTACGGGCACCTTGTCCAAGGGCACCGCCGTTGTGTGGGAAAGCCCCCCTCCGACAATCATGTATTTTGTCTTCTTCACGTTGATGACGCTCCCTGCGACCGCCCCGTACTGGCGTAGCCACTGTAGCGCCATATGCATTTCAACCTCTGATCTGGCCAGGAACACCACGTGATCGGCGAATGCACCTCAACGAAAGGTCACGTCCCGCAAGGAAATACCAGTTAACCGCTCTCGTAGACCATGTAAAGCTGGTTCAAGCGCTGCAGCAAACAATATACCCGACAGGGGGCACCCTTGTCGCACTGACCGTCCAACAACAATGTGACCAGATTGATAACCGTTGACCATCATGCGGGAGCGCGCTCCGTGGACCAGTCGAAGGACCACCTGTGCAGACTCTGGAGAGAGGCCCATGTGTTGCAAAACTGCGCGTAAGAAGCCGTGGTCGACGCGGTCGAATGCGTGGTCAAAAACTACGGCGACAAGGGCTCCTCGTATTTTGCAGGCCGCCGTCAAAGCAATTATGTCGCGGTCTGCTCCTAACGCCGTATGAATGTTGCTGACACCACCTAAACATGTCTCATCGGTGTGGATGGCTTTCCCGATAGCGGTGTGGAGACGCGCGCGGAGGATACGGGCGAAGATCTTGTAGTCGTTGTTGAGGAGTGTGAGTGGGCGAAAGTCCTGCCACCTACAACCACCATTCGGTTTCGGTACTGCGATCAAGATGCCTTCTATGAATTCTGTGGGGACAGTGAAATCAGGGCGGATCAGGTCTTGAAACATTTCGAGCCACTTGTCGCCCACAAGGTCGTAAAAAGTGCGGTAGTATTCCAGGAGTAAACCGTCCGGTCCAGGCGACTTGTTCGCTGCTCCACGTGCCAAGACAGTTATCAGCTCGTCGGATGTAATGGGCAACAGCAGACTATCATCGGGTGCCACGTCTCAAGGGGCGGGAAAATCGTGCAACAGCTCGTCATAATCACGTACGTTTCGCGGATCTTCCATGTACAAGGTCCCAAAGTGTCTTGCGAACGTGTGCGCGATGTCCGTTTGTGTCACTGCGCGGCCGCCCTCCTCAGTGTTTACCGCCGTAATGAGTTGACGTTTGCGGTGGCGCCTCTCGGGCACAATGTGATACACTGACGCCGTTTCGTTCGGGAGACAGTCTGCACTCGCGCACGGATGCGGACACCATCTAGCTTCTCTGTCCTGATGCGAAGTAGACGAGCTTTGATGCGTTGTACGGACATCTGACGTTCGGGAGACGGCGGTTGCGTCGCCATCTCACGTAACGCTGTATAGTAAAAGTCCGATGTTGCCCTTTGCCAGTTCGACCTGTCACGCCCGTAGGCCATCAGGGTCTTTCGGAGTGCAGGTTTGACACACCCCAGCCACCACAGCAACGTGGAAGCATACATGGGCAGGCGCCTGATACATCGACGCTATGTGTTAGTGACTGCTCGCCGACACGCTTCCTCGCGAAGGAGGGAGACGTTCAGCGTCCACGGGCCCCTGCTGCGTCTTGTGAGTTGTTGGGGTAAGGTGACAGTGCGGATGTACGCGAGATGATTCGTGAAGGCCGTCGGCCAGAGTTCTGCATTACTGGTTGCTGCGCGGAGGGCACGCGAGACGTATATCAGGTCCAGACGACTGGCAGAATGGCTGGTAAAGTGCGTATATCCACTCTGGGTCCCATGATGTAAGAGACATGTGTCGTGGAGCGCGAGGTCACGTATCAGTGCTTGTAGAGCCGGGCATGGGACGTAATGCGGTATCTGGTCCTCGGGCCGCAGAACACTGTTAAAATCGCCGCCCACTATGTAATGGTCCATATTTGCTTGCAAAACTGGGGCTACCTCCTCCGAATAGAAGACATGCCTGTCACCACGGTGCAAATTACTTCAGGGAGCGTAGACGTTAATGAGGCGGACTGCGCCAAGTGTGAGAGCGATGCCTCGCCAGTTCGGCAAGTACGTCACGTCCGTCGCGTCTATGCCATCTCGGAGAAGGATGGCCGTTCCTCCTGCGCTATCACCTGAGGGTAGGCTGTAGGAGGTGTAGCCATATAGGTCTAAACGCAGCTCGGGTCGGACCTCCTGGAGAAGGGCAATGTCCAAGTCTGCCGCTCTGATCACGTCGTGTAACATGCGGGTCTTGGCAGTGGAGTGGACACCATTTACATTGACTGTTCCCACACGGTATGACTGAGACATATCAAGTGGTGGAGGTAGTGTGCTGGTGCAAGCCCACAGTCATCTCACTCAGCACACAGCCATCCAGCTGCACGCTGTGCATTACTGTGCCGTATGAGTCCCTGACTGGCAGAGTCCTGTGGGCTCAATGTCAGCCATGGGCTCTAGCGGAGATATCGATGTTTGCTGTACATCATCTGCCTCCATATCGTCTGCCCAATCACCAAGAGAGGATTGTGATGTCATTGGTGGCTGGTCGCTTTCACAGGAGCCCACATTTTGGGAGTCGACGCAATGCGCCTCGTTTTCTAGGTCACCAGATTCAGGAGAGTGTTCCTTGTCTTCAGGCACCTTCTGGTGAATGATGCCACTGGAGTCCGTTGCAACTGTGGACGAGTCAACCAAGTCGATGTCTTCCGCCGGCTCCACATCCCTGTCCTGTTCTTCAACTGACAATCGCCTCTTCTTGTGTCGCTTGAGTGATTTTTGCTTTCGGGGCCGAGATTCGACATCCACTGGAGGGCGGGGCTCGACACAGTCTCGGTCACCAGGAACCCCTGTGTCCGATCCCGACAGTGACGGTGGCTAGGTGCCCACGACGCTGCGGTGGGCAGAGGCTGTAGGAACCTCTGCACCGTTGGGATTGCGGCGTCGTCGACGGCGCTGACTCTCCAACGGAGCTGGCAGTGGCTTGAGGAGGTAGCAGGTTTTCATCATCCATCACATCATGTCGTGCCGCTTCCACATACGTTAGCGGGAGAGAGGTCATAGTGGATCGTTGGGGAAGTTCATTGCGGGGCACCTGAACGAGGCGGCGCTGCCAACACTCAGTTCTAACATGGCCCTCCTGGCCGCAGCCCGAGCAGCTCCTCGGTTGTCCATCGTATATAACAATTGCGCGGCAGCCACCAACGAAAATATATGATAGAACGTGCTTCTTAAGTTCTATGCTCACTTGTCGTACCCCGTTAAGGACAGGGTACGTTTCGAATGTGTTCCATTTATCCTCTGTGTGGCTCAGAACTGTGCCGTATGGCAGCAGCGGATCGACGACAAGGTTGGCAGGAACTGTGAACGGTAGTTCAAAGATGCGCACAGTATGCACCCCCAGACCAGCATGGTCAACTCCTACCACGCTCACATTACCGTCTGCGTGACAGAAGCGAAAGCCGTTTGCAGACCGTTGGAGTAACGTGTCGCAGGCCGCTTCGTCAATCAGTTTGAGGTACACTGTGCTCGATACAATAGACAAATGAATGCCTATCAGTTCTTGCGGTTCTATGTGTATGATGTCTCGAAGAAATCGTTCAATTTCATGGGCCTTCGGTCTCGTGTACGATGCTTTGAACGTTAGTTTTATTGTAGCTTTTCGATATGAGAATGCCATGGTGGGTCGGTACAGGTACTATAAGGCAATACAACGACGCGACCGCACGCTAGCGGGTAAACAACAACACCTGCGGAGCACTGCCCGGAGCGCCAAGCCCGTCCGCACGGTATCACGGCTGAAAGCCGACTGGCAGTCCGTCACGCTGACCATTCAGCTATCGGTAATTATTATGAACAGCAACAGCAAACGAAAAGTGGATAATATGGTGAAACCAATACGATCGGATCATTACCATAAAATCAATATTTGTGTGATGTTCTAGGAGATTTGAATACCACGAAACGAATCAATGAGGCATTTGTTTTCTCTTGTATCTCTCTGCCGGCAAGTTGTTTGGATTTAAGTGCACTGCCCTTTAGAACTCATTTCAGCACTGACAGTCAGCTACATCCGTGTCATGTTTTAATCATCGACGCCTCAGACTAGAAAAGGAAAGTACTGACGTCACGGAGGCGTGTCCGAAAGGCTTCGTTGGCTTGGGCTACGTGATGTTCTAGGAGATTTGAATACCACGAAACGAATCAATGAGGCATTTGTTTTCTCTTGTATCTCTCTGCCGGCAAGTTGTTTGGATTTAAGTGCACTGCCCTTTAGAACTCATTTCAGCACTGACAGTCAGCTGCATCCGTCTCATGTTTTAATCGTCGACGCCTCAGACTAGAAAAGGAAAGTACTGACGTCACGGAGGCGTGTCCGAAAGGCTTCGTTGGCTTGGGCTACATCGCAATGACGATCACATGCTGATTATGTAACTTCTCTTTCTGCAAAACACTGGATCAAATACAGATGCAATGTCGTGGTGCCCGGCGGATATTAACATTGATCATACGCAGTATTACGTATGGTTGATGTATCCCACAGTGAATATCAGGGTAGCTGTATAAGGTAAAGTCATACCCTTCCTTCAACAGAGTCCTGGACCTGTACTTACCTACATTTATTTCTACATATACAGAGCGATTCAAAAGGCATGTCTCATAGGACAAGATCTGCATGTTATTCAATAGGGTTGGTCCAAGTGGTATGCAGGGCTACGAGAGGAACCATCTTCCGAAGCAAAAAATTTTAGAAAGCTTGAGCACTGAAATGCATACCTTAAGAGCTGTGAGCACTTATTCATCTTCGATATTCAGAAACGAATGTCTTCTAACACAAGCTCTTTGCTTTCCATATATTGGGTGGATGTAGTATGAATCAGATAGAGAAAAAATTATCCAGTAAACATGGGATCTAAAATGCATACCCTAGAGGCCATAACCATTTGTTCTGTAGAAGATGAAGGAGTGCTCATAGCTCTTAATGTGGGCATTTTAATGCAAATGTTTACTGGATAATTCTTTCTTGTTTCGGTCCTTACTACCTGCTCCCAAAACATGGAAAGCAAAGAGCTTGTAGCAGAAGATATTCGCTTCTCAGTATCGAAGATGAATAAGTGCTCATAGTTCTTAACGTACGCAATTTAGAGCCCATGTTTACTACACTTTTTTGCTTGAAATGTTCGTTCCTGTCACATCCTCGAATAAGACTTTGTCCTGTGGGTCAATACTACCAATCACCAATGTAGACTTTGTCCTGTGGGACATGACTTTTGAATCACCACGACTATACTCTGCAAACCACTTCGAAGTGCATGACAGAGGATACGTCATGTTATGGTTTCTCACCATTGCTGGAAGAATGAATGCTTAACGTCCCTGTGCGTGTTGTAATTAGTTTAATTTTGCATTCACAGTCTCTGCGGGAGTGCTAATTGGAGGTATGAAAGTATCTCCTGACTGTTCACTTAACACTGCCTCCTGAGACTCAGTAAGCAGGCTTCGCAGAACATTTGGCGTCTATCTTCCAGCGTCTGCGAGTTCCGGTTTTTCAACTTTGCGTGACGGTCTAGTGTGTTCAAATAAAACTGTGACCACTCTCGTAGCCCTTCTTTGTAAACGTTCACTATTCTTGTTAGCCTCAGTTCCATTCCATATCGGCACACACGTGAACAGCACTCTAAAGGTAGGACGCACTAGTGGTTGTACGCGGTGTACTGTGTAGACTGTGTCCTTTTCTCCCGTTACCCCGTCAATAAACTAAAGTCTACCACTGCCCTCCTTACGACGGAGCTCGTGCAGTAGTTCCATTTCATGTCCCTGCTTTCAGGTATGTGTCTCAGTTGACTGATTGAAATTGTGACTCATTTATGTTGTAGTCGCAGGGTACTGCTTATGCAAGTTTTGTTAGGTGTAAAATTTTACATTCGATAAACAATGCACCATTACATATTGCCTAGAATGTCGAAGAATTATTAATAGTTGGCCACAGTGGCCGGGCGGCTCTAGGCACTTCAGTCTGGAACCGCGCGACCGCTACGGTCGCAGGTTCGAATCCTGCCTCGGGCATGGATGTTTGTGATGTCCTTAGGCTAGTTAGGTTTAAGTTCTAGGGGACTGATGACCACAGATATTAAGTTCCATAGTGGTCAGAGCCATTTGAACCATTTGAACCAATTATTAATAGCATGGTACATATTCGCTGGTCCACCTATTGTCCTGACATTTAACGAGTAAGGGACGTACCAGGAAAAGTACTGAGACATCGAAATACTCCTGTCCTGTGAGGTGTCATTTCGGGCTGAAGCGCCCTGAACGAAATATCTCAGGAGAATGTTTTACGCGTTTCTCATTTCCTGTCATCACGTAATCAGGATATTAACGCAGTACGTAGAGGCGCCGAACTGTAGCAGACTTTGCTGACGGTAATGAAGTTTTACTAGTCAAAGATAAGTAATTAGCCTCACCATCAGTTATGTTTCGTTTAAATTTTATGGATTTCGGACAATTACAGAATAGTATCCGCATTTCTTTCTCGAAAGTTGAACCTTAGGATCGACCTTGACGCTAGTGGCAGCTGGCAACAGTCGTACTGTGGCTGCCTTCTGACAGCTGTCAACAGCCGCCGGCACGTCAGCCAATGGCTCACTCAGGATGCCGGCGCTGACGCCATCGCTAGCGGGGTCGCTGAACCCTCCCCCCTTCGTCCCACCCCTCTCTGTCATTCGACGGCGCCCTTATCTGCGGGCACAAAGATACGAACCGGTGGTCGTACTCTACACACTCCACACAGACTACTCACTCTCTACGACTCACTAAAATCCTTCTCTGTGTACTCCCCCATTATCTTATTCAACAACACAATTGCTGAAATATTAAAATAGACTACTTTTCCATTCCACTGCTACTTATGATGGATTATTTATGACGAATTTCATTAGCGAATCTATGTATTGTGACGGCGCAATTAAAATGCCTAGCTCCTTGAAGAAGTGCCTATATGACGTCCTTGGCTGAAAACCATGTATTATTCATATTGCTCGCTATTCTGCAAGAACTACTTTCTTTCTAAGTCATGAACTACTGCAGAAAATTACTCCGTAAGACATTATTGAGTGGAACTTGGAAAATGTGTCAGGAGGTTAATTCGTTTGTTTCCAAGATTAGGAATTGTACGATGAGCAAAAGTAAATGAACTTATCTGTTTGAGAAGCTCAGTAAAATTCTTCTTTTCCTGAGCGGGAAGGAGCGCCTGGGCCGCGGCACGAATCCGCCCGACGGACTGGTGTCGAGGTCCGGTGATCCGGCCAGTCTGTGGATGGTTTTTAGGCGGTTTTCCGTCTGCCTCGGCGAATGCGGGCTGGTTCCTCTTATTCCGCCTCAGCTACACTACGTCGGCGATTACTGCACAAAAAAGTTCTCCACGTACGCGTTCAGCACCGTTACTTTACCACGCAAACATAGGGCCTACACTCGTCTGGTGTGAGACGTTCCCTGGGGGGATCCACCGGGGGCCGAACCGCACAATAACCGTGGGTTCGCTGTGGGCCGGCAGAGGGGTGAAGTGGACTGCGGCAGTCGTCGTGGGGTTGTGGACCACTGCGGCTGCGGTGGGGTCGGAGCCTCTTCGTCGTTTCAAGGTTCCCGGTTAACACTCAACATTCTTCTTCCTGTTCAAGTTCTCTAGCGGCTCTCCCCAGAAGAAAGACTAAGACTCCCGGTGCTTTACTTAACTGACGTGGCAAAAGTCGTTGGATACCTCCTAATACCATGTCGGACCTCCTCCTGCCCATCACGGTGCAGTAGGTCGACGTGGCACGGAATCAACAAGTCGTTGGGAGTCCCTTCCGGCAGCTGCCACTGTAGCCAAATTGTTGGCAGTGTAGGATTTTGTGCACAAACTGACCTATCGAAAGTGTCCCATACATGTTCAATGGGATTCGTGTCGGACGCTCTGGGTAACCAAATCATTTGCTCGAATTATCCAGAATGTTCTTCAAACCAACGGCAAATAACTGTGGTCTGATGACGTGATCATCGTTGATGGGATCATGAAGCCCATGAATGGCTGTAAATGGCCTCCAAATGGCCGAACATAATCATTTCCAGTCAATTGTCGGTTCAGCTGCACCAGAGGACCCAGTCCGTTCCACGTAAACGCAGCCCGCACCATTACGAAGCCACCACCAGCTTACATAGTGCCTTGTAGACAACCTGAGCCCATGGCTTCGCAGGATGTGCGCCGCGCATCAGCTCTTACCAACTGAAATCGGTACTCATCTGACAAGGCCACGGTTTTGCAGTCGTCTAGGGTCCAATCGATACGGGCACAAGCGCAGGAGAGGCGCTGTAGGCGATGTCGTGGTGTTAGCAAAGGCACTCGCGTCGATCGTCTGCCGCGATAGGCTCATAAACGGCAAATGTCGCCGCATTGCCCTAACGGATACGTTTGTCGTACTCCCACATTGATTTCTGCGGTTATTTCGAGCCTTGTTGCTTGTCTGTTAGTATTGACAACTTTACTGAAACGCCTCTGCTCTCGGTCTTAAAGTGAAGGCCGTCGGTCACTGGGTTTTCCGTGGTGAGCTAGTGTCCGAAATTTGGTGCTCTTCGACACAGAGTACCGTTCCGCGTTGAAAGCCTGTTAATTCCCGGCCTGTGGCCATAATCACGTTCGAAACCTTTTCACATGAATCAACTGAGTACAAATGACAGCTCCCGCATTGCACTGCTCGTACATACTTTGTGTACTCGAAACTACCACCATCTGTATACGTGAATATCGCTATCCCGTGACTTGTATCACCTCAGTGTATGTCACATTTCTTACGGCCTCACTAAGCCACCGACGTCTCGTTAATTAGATTATATTGGCCTTAAAATGCCACTGGTCTGTGGGAAGGTGTTTATGGGCTGCACAACTTGCTGGTAGTTAGTAATCCGCTACGAATGAGCAACAATCGCCGTGAGGTCGTGTTTTCCTGCTGTTAGTAGAGGCTAGGACTGTTGATATTTTTAAAATTGTCAGTAGTCCGATATGTCGATATTTAAAAGAATATCATTACCGGCGCTCGATATACCGAAATAATTATTGATATATCGGTATTTCTACGGAAAAAATATCGACGTACTGGCCAAAAATTATCGGCTGCACATTATAAAAATACCGCTCATTTTAGAGATTTATATCTAAGTATCGATTCATTATTAGATATTCTGTACAACAGCATTCTAGCAGCCTGTTTATCTCCCTTAGAGGAACAACTGAAAGGAAAACGATGATCGTTCACGCTTGGTGATAACCACTTTGCTAACAATGGTAAATGATTGTAAGTGGCACAATAAAAGGTGTCCGATGGGTCCGTCGTTCGGTTTCGTTACATGTCGCATTTGTCTGGAACACTTCATGTCGACATGCCCGTTTTTTCATTTCTGCTAACGCTAGCGATCTAGCAGTTGTAGTGTCAGAACTGTTTGGTGAAGTTAAACGTGGCAGTTTCTGTTGGTAGCGCCGAGCGCCGATTACGTCATTTCCCCTGACACGTCTCCACCCACTTGTCATTTAGATTTTTGTTCATCAGTTTCAGCAGTTGGTTTGGAAGCATGCCGGTCTGAAGAAATAACTGACTAGTTGCGCTAAAAATTGTTTTTTAACGCCACTGGTGCGCTATTTCTTTACATCGGTCTGCTCCCAGAAGGCTGTCGCTGATTCGTAGTGGACTACTTGTTGTCATCAAGCTATGCAATCCACAAATAGTGTTCCACATACCCTATACCTCTCTCCTAACACCCACTATAGCCAATAAAATCTGAGTCCAATGGTCTAGTGACACTGTTAAAAATCGAGACATTGAAGCATCCTGTTCCCAACCAGTAAAGCCGCTGTTGTGTGGCCTAATCTTCGGGTACTTCAGTGTTCATGTTTTCATCTAGATCTACCTGCATACTCCAAAAGCCGCCATACGGTGCACGGCAGTGGCTAACTCACACCACTCCTAGTAATTTACTTTTCTGTTCCGCTGGCAAATGGGAGGGAGAAACGACTGTCTACATTCCTCCGTATGAGCCCCAATTTTCTTATCCCGTCTTTTCGACCCTTAAACGAAATGTATTTTGGCAGCAACAGAATCATTCTGCAGTCAGCAGCAACTGCCTTATATCTAAATATTTTCAATAGTGTTTCGTGAAAATAACGTATTCCTTCCAGGTATTCTCATTCGTTTTTAGGAACCATCTCCCTAATACTCGTATGCTGATCGAAGCTACCGAGAACATCTAGCCAGTAAGTAACCCAGCAGTACATCTTCCAATTCTTTGATGTCTTCATTTAGACCGACATGGTCGGGATCACAAACACTAGCGTATTACTCTACGAGGTTTGAATGAAAAGTAATGCCTCCACCTTCGTTAATTGGGCCTGAATGGGAATATTTTAATAAATCAAACACATAAATAATCCTTAGAATCTGATCTATATTTACCAATATTCATTTTTCCACATGATGCCTAGATAATTGGAT
Source organism: Schistocerca serialis cubense (assembly GCF_023864345.2). Taxonomy (NCBI): domain Eukaryota; kingdom Metazoa; phylum Arthropoda; class Insecta; order Orthoptera; family Acrididae; genus Schistocerca; species Schistocerca serialis. The sequence continues at coordinate 963,835,291 of NC_064641.1, read as the reverse complement.
ACATTCCTGCCAACGATGAACAAGTTTCCTGAAGCCGTCATGGAAGAAGTTTCCTCAACCATAGCCTCACAGTTCTCTCAACGTCTTCATCAGAAGCATAATGATGTCCCATGTTTGAATGGAGAAATGCGTCACCTTCATTCTCGTAAGCGAGAGGAGTTCCTGGCAAACTTCAAATCTGTGTGCTTTCATTTCAGGAGCCAGCAACCGGGGTACCCATCGTGCACAGATCTTCCGATAGCCAAGCAAAGTAATGATGTGAAATGCCGATTGTGCTTTCAGTTTCTCTCTGAGTGATACGACGATCGTCCTGAATCAATCTGTCAATGTTTTGGTTGTGAAACTCGGTGGTTGCTGTCACAGGACGTCCAACTCGTTGTTTGTCACTATCAGATGTTCTCGCCTCGACATCTTTAAACTTACTCGCTCAAGACGCACAGTACTCACATCAACACAATCACCATAGAGTGCTTTCATTCTCTGATGAATCTCTTTTGGGGTGACACCTTGTGCTGTCAAGAATCCAATGACTGCACGTTGCTTAAATTGCATTAACCGACCGTCTGCGCAGGGATCCATACTTTCCCCTGTAGCAACACAACCGTTCAATGCTATGGCTTCCCGCCTACTGGAGCTGTAGAGACGAGGACACAGAACAAGCCAGTACCTGCCGCACACCAACGCTGCCAACTGTTGAAGAGTTACGAAGGCGGAGGCATTACTTTTCAGTCAACCCTCGTAGAATGAGCCACACTAGTGTTCTATATGCTCTACAGATGAGCTAATTTTTCCTGAAGTTCCCCCAATAAACCACTGAAGTCTACCATTCACCACCTCTTCTGCCGTCCTTACCTGCTCTTTCCATTCTATATCGCTCTGCAGCGCTACGTCCGGACAATGACCCGACGTGACTGTCAAGCAGCATACCAGTGACACTGTACATGAACTTCATAGGATTGCCTTTCCTACTAGCCTGCATTAGCTTACATTTTTCTACATTCAGAGGAAGCTCCCATTCATCTTAGATACTAGAAATTACCTCTGAGTCATTTTGGATCCTCCTACAGTCCTACAATGGCGGCTCCTTCCCGCACCCCACAGCGTCAGCAGCAGACTGCCGCAGGTTGCTGCTCACCCTGTCCGTTGGATCGTTTACGTAGTATACTGAGAATGAGAGCAGGCCTGTCACACTTCAAGGGACACTCCACACGGTACCCTTGCCTATAACCATACAGAACAACGTACCGGTTTCTATTAGTTAAGGAGTCTTCGAGCCACTCACATGTTTGGGAATCTATTTCGTACGTTTGTACGTTCCTTTGCGCAGGATTATCCCAACTAGGGCGTGGAATCCTACATATTTATACTCCTCGTATGTCAGGTTATCTTCTTTGGCAGGTTCTGGTAAAAAGTAGACGAAAACGGCAATCATTAAGAATGTTGCATTCACCTAAGCTATGTCGTCCTAAGGGGGAGCCAGTGACCAAGGTTGTTTCTGCTTCAAAACATCTCCTGCCAGTTCTACGAATATGAGAGCTTCGTTGCCGCGCGGGATTAGCCCAGTGGTCTGGGGCGCTGCAGTCATGGACTGTGCGGCTGGTCCCGGCGGGGGTTCGAGTCCTCCTTCGGGCCTGGGTGTGTGTGTTTGTCCTTAGGATAATTTAAGTTAAGAAGTGTGTAATCTTAGGGGCTGATGACCTTAGCAGTTAAGTCCCATAAGATTTCACACACATTTGAAAATTTTGAGAGCTTCCTTCAATTAATAAGCGACCACAAGACAGCAAAGTCATCTTTAAACAAAGACTTTCGCCGGGGTGTAAGGTATAGGACAAGCTACTATCAGCCCTCTGTGTTTTATTTAGTGAATAATATCCTCGGACCACTGAAATGTGAGACAATTTCTTCCTCTTAGAAATGTGAGGCATGGTACAGCTGTGAGCTACGAAGCTGTTGACGCTGGCATGGGTTAGACATGTTTACGCCGAGTAGATAAAAGGTGGAACAAATTTTCCTGCTACAGCGGTTAATACAATTAGGAAAGTTAACTTGTTTAATGCAGTTCGCAGAAATGCTAGGTCACTCTGCACAACGTGTACGTGATTTTCTTTACGATGTCTAGAAAAACTTATGCGTAATCACAGCCTCACTTATGCTTATTGTCCATACCTGTATGTGGTGATATATGGATCCAGAAGAAAGCCAGTTGGAGGAGAGGTGATGGTGTCGGTGAATCTGCTCAAAATATCGCTCTCAAACAGGAATTGATGTCGATTTTGAGGAATCAGTGGATATACTACTCGCTCACTGAGTCACTCACTGGTCATACCGGACTCGAGAGTCCATTACCGCTGCAACCTATTCTCGCCGTCTGTCCCTGTCTTGGGCTGTTTCCTTCCATTCGCCTTCAATACCCAGGCTCTTCAAATCAGCCTTCACATTGTCCTCCCATCTACACCTCGGTCTCCCCACGGGACGTTTTCCCTCTAGGTGACGTACCAGTACTCTGGGCGCTGCCCTGCCCTCATCCATTCGAGCTACGTGACCCGCCCATAGCAGCCTACGTGATTTAATAATACTGGTTATGTCAGGCCTAGAATAGAGTTCGTGAACCTCTTCGTTATGCAGTTTTCGCCACTCTCCGCTAATGTCATCCCTTTTTGCTCCAAAAATTTTCCTCCAAATTTTGTTTTCAGGCACTCGAAACGGCTTTTCATTTTGCACAGTGAGCGACCAAGTCTCACACCCATACAGCACAACTGGTAGAATAATAGTTTTGTATATTCTAATCTTTAAATCCGTAGACAATATCCGTGATAAAAGTAATCTATTCAGTGAGAAGTAGCAAGCATTTCCCGCCGGAATCTCTTCTTCAGTTCGGATTCAATCTCATTTCTCGAAGTGATGTCCACGCCTAGATACTTAAATGTGTTCACTTTTTCAAACTGCATGTCTCCCACTCTTAGCATTTCCTGATCTACTGCTGGTGGCATTCTAGTAGTAACCAGGTATTTAGTTTTGTCTTCACTTATCCTTAGACCCACATCTTCACTAGCTTCGTTAACGCATTCGCATTTGCGGTTACAGATTCTTTCCTATCGTTAATGATGTTTAGATCATCTGCATACCCTAATATCTTAATATTTCCATTTAACTCCACACCCTCTGAATTATCTTTTGCCTGCCGGCCGCGGTGGTCTCGCGGTTCTAGGCGCGCAGTCCGGAACCGTGCGACTGCTACGGTCGCAGGTTCGAATCCTGCCTCGGGCATGGATGTGTGTGATGTCCTTAGGTTAGTTAGGTTTAAGTAGTTCTAAGTTCTAGGGGACTAATGACCACAGCAGTTGAGTCCCATAGTGCTCAGAGCCATTTGAACAATTATCTTCTGCCATTCGTGCAATATATTCTAGGACTAAATTACAAAGTAGCGGAGACAGGGCAGCTCCCTGTTTAAGTCCGTTCTTTATTACAAATTGTTCTGACTCCAAGTTCCCCACGCGTACTCTACCTTTTGTGTTTTTCAAACTCGCTTCTATAAGTCTAACATACTTCTTTGGTATTCCAAGTTCCAAAAGAATTCTGTACAATTTTGATTGCAATACTGAATCATATGCTTTTTTAAAATCTATGAAAAGATTAAGTACTGGTTTATTGTGTTCCCATTTCTTTTCCAAAATTTAACGCAGGGTGAATATTTGATCTATAGTTGATCTGTTCCTCCGAAAGCCAGGTTGGTAATCCCCCACAATTTCATCTGTATATGGTGCAAGCCTGCTTAGCAGAATACTCGAGAAAATTTTGGAACATACTGGTATTAGCGATATCCCTCTACAATAACTACAATCCATTTTGTCTCCCTTGGAGGCAGAATTTAGCAAAGCTTTGAAAGAACTGCGCACAAACGTGGCAGACCGGATAAATAACATACCTAGGGAAATTCTTAAGCCTTTGACGTAAGTGGCAGCCAATAGATCTTCAGACAACGGGGTACATTCCATCAAACTGGAGATGTACCATCAAACTGTTAAAGACTATCATTCAGACAATCCCGAAGATACCAAATCTCGATATGCGACCTTATAAGCATAATCTGCTTAACAACTAATACATTCAGGTTTATGACAAACATAAAATACAGAAGAATGGAAAACAAAAATGAGGATCTGCCAGATGAGGATCGCTTTGGCCTTAACAAACACAAAATCAGTTCTGGCGTTGTGCTTCATAAAATAAGTAAGACTTAAGAAAAACCAAGACACATGTGTGGATTTGTCAACCAACGAAAAACCTTTCAACATAAAACGATGCAAGATGTTGGAAATTCTCAGAAAACTAGGCATAATCCTAAGCAGTAGGGAAAGAGGGGTAATACACTACATGTACAAAAATAAAGAGGAACAATCAGAATGAAGACCGATGGAAGAGTGCTTGGATAGAAAAGAGCATAAGGCAAGAATACAGTCTTTGAACCTATACATCGAGAATGCAATTACGGTAATAAGGAGTGAAAGCAATAAATTTGAGAGAAAAGGATATCAACGTAAGATTCGCTGATAATATTGGTATACTTAGTGAAAATGAGGGAAAATTACAATAGCTTTTGAATGAAATGAACAATGTAATGAGTAGAGTACATGGGCTGACAATGAGAGTAAATCGAAGAAAGACGAAAGTAATGAGTAAGTAAGAAAAAAAAGATTAGCGACAAACTAACCATCAAAATTAGGAACCACGAAGTGGACAAAGTAAATGAATTCGGCTGCCTCGGAAGCGAAATAGTACAAGACGGAGGCAAGAAGGGCATAAAAATCAGACTAACGTAGCACAGACAAGGCGGTTGTTGTTGTGGTCTTCAGTCCAGAGACTGGTTTGATTCAGCTCTCCATGCTACTCTATCCTACAAGCTTCTTCATCTCCCAGTACCTACTGCAACCTACATGCTTCTGAATCTGTTACAGAGGCGGTATTCCTCTCTAAAAAGGCTTGATAGATCACACCGTGGACTTAATATGAGGAAGGATATTATGAGAGTGCCCTGCTTGAGACAGTATTGTATGGAAGTGAATTGTGGATGCGGGAAAACCGAAAACGAAAAAAATCGAAGCGTTTAACACGTCGTGTAGCTGAAAATTAAGTAGACTGATAAAGTAAGAAATGAAGTGGTCGACCAGAGAGTGAAAAAAAAGTTGTGGAAAACAGAAACTAGAAAATGAGACGGTGTGATAGAACCACCAGGGAATAATATCCACGGTACCAGAGGAAAGCCGGCCGGGGTGGCCAAGCAGTTGTAGGCGCTATAGTCTCGAGCCGCGTGACCGCTACGGTCGCAGGTTCGAATCCTGCCTCGGGCATGGATGTGTGTGATGTCCTTAGGTTAGTTAGGTTTAAGTAGTTCTAAATTCTAGGGGACTGATGACATCAGAAGTTAAGTCGCATAGTGCTCAGAGCCATTTGAACCATTTGAACCAGAGGAAAACTGTGGTTAAATGCAGACGCCAGCACAGTCATAGTGGCCCACGTGAGACCAGCCTGAAGACTGCGGAAACGGATACAAAACAATAATACTGATCCAAGACTACAGAATAGGAAACAAGAAATTTAGTTCCTAGGCTACAGATGTTAAATGAATCTCATGTTTTTTGCCACATGATGGAGAATGGCACAAGAATCACCTGCGTGGAAAGACCACACCTTACTACACAGCTTCGACAAAGTTGCTAGTATTACATTATTGAAGTGGACGTAACTATACACAGAGCAGACGAGCGAAGCCGTTCTATACATGGATTGACCGAGAGACTATGGCTAAACAACTAAGTTGACCATTCCTCACTGCTACATACCTTTAAGGTGATGTTATTTCAGAGTTGCGTATTTTGAGGTTTTAATTCTGAAGAACCGATTCCGTGCAGCGTTTTTCTTAATTTTCTGCTTTCGTATTAAAACATGATTATCAGTTCTGATTACGTTCCATTTTTTTTTTTTTTTTTTTTTGCATCAGTTTCCAAATCCTGTCTGTGCATGTGGAACTGCAGAATAAAAGCCATTACATAAAACATAAATATATGCAACGAAAACAGAATCCCGTGGCCGAGGTTCCCAGTGGCACTCGCTCCAGAAGAAGCCAGTTCGAACTCAGGTGGTTAGTAAAACTTTCGTTACCAATATTTGGCCAGCAAGGGCAGGGAAGTAGAGGCGTACAGTTTTTGGTCATCACGCTTTTCTTAATCTAGTTTGTACAAGCAATAAATAAATAAATTTGGCCTCTAATGAAGCTTGTTAATGTGAATTGTACTCGTACCAGCTGCAATAACGAGTTCATAGAATTACATGTAAGTGTTGAATTTGTTGTTTACGGTAAAAACAATATATTCAGAGACCCAGTCATCTAACCCTTTAAAACTAAATATCAGTTTTGAGTAGTTTCAGTAGGTATCCCTTGTTACACAGGAATTATGACGTGGTATTTCTGCAACTGTTGCTGCTCGAGCGCTCAGATTCTATACAAACTGTTTCAGACGTGACCAAGTAGGCCTACTCACCATAGCTACAGACTAAAATACTACTACAAAGAGACTACTGTAGAATTTCTGTCATCCATTTTATATCAACAAATCCAATGGAAATCTTGTAGCCACAGAACAGTTGTGTTTCCCTGTGTGGGATGAGCACCATCTCAAGAGCAAAATTATCCTCCCTACACATCGGTGGCACGACAACATCAGAGTGCCTCCCGTGTCTATCGGAGGTGTGGTGTGAGAATCGAACGCCTCGTCCTCACCGGACGGACCAGGAGTCATCTCATTCCTCCTGAAATGCCAGGGAGAACACCCTGTCGGACGCAAAACTCCCGCCCTCTCAGTAACTCAAAAACATCCGTTTTCTATAACTGTTAGTCTCTGCTCTTCCGTTGGCACTTCACTGCTAGTATCGCCTGAGAGGCCATGTCTTCATCTTGGCATAACTCTTATTAATGTTTCTGCACCTTGCTGATGGGGACACTCGCATTGAGGCGTCTGAATGTCTGTAAAGGGTCGAAACCAGAGGAGGTACCGATGGGGTGTAAAGCTAAGTCAATACTCTAGCTCACTCCAAAGGCGTTCCATCGTGTTTGCGTTAGGACTCTGGGCAGGTCAGTCCATGACCCGAAACCAGAGAAGGTATTGATGTTAGACGCTAAGATGTGGAGCAAAATCGACGTTATAACTCATTCTATAGGTGTTCCATTGGGTTCGAGTCACGGCTCTGGGCAGGGCAGTCCATTTGAGGGATGTTATTGTCCACAAACAACTGCCCTGCAGATGCTGCTTTATGACAGGGTGCATTATAATGCTGATATAAACACTCATCGTATCAGAACTGTTCCTCTGCTGTGTGCTGGACACTTTTTTTTTTTTTGGTCATCAGTCTACTGACTGGTTTGATGCGGCCCGCCACGAATTCCTTTCCTGTGCTAATCTCTTCATCTCAGAGTAGCACTTGCAACATACGTCCTTCATTATTTGCTTGACGTATAACAGTCTCTGTCTTCCTCTACAGTTTTTGCCCTCTACAGCTCCCTCTAGTGCCATGGAAGTCATTCCCTCATGTCTTAGCAGATGTCCTATCATCCTGTCCCTTCTCCTTATCAGTGTTTTCCACATATTTCTTTCCTCTCCGATTCTGCATAGGACCTCCTCATTCCTTACGCTATCAGTCCACCTAATTCTCAACTATGTTGTAAATATGACCACATTCTTCAGCATATAGCGTTTTCTTAAGCGGAGTAGTGGGACCACACCCTAACCACGAAGAACACCACATCATTGCAACATTACCTCCTCTGTGCTTCAATGTTGGCACTACACAAGCCCTACCATCGGATTGCCACATTGTATAGCGTATTTCACAACTCCAAATGGCTCGTTCCCAGTCATCCACTGTCCAGTGTTGCACCACATCAAACGGCATCTAACACTGACTATAGAAATCTGTGGCTTATGAGGAACCTCTAGCCTGTTGTACCCCACTCCTCTTAACTCTCTCCGCCTAGTCACTGTGCTAGTTGGCCTGCTGATAATATTTCTTTCACCCATTTTTACAATCGCCATTGCAATGCTATTGTCCTCTGTCAGCCAGTGCGTTAAGTGTGTGTGGTCTTAGTTTAGCTGCAGTTGTTCCATCGCGTTTCCACTTAACAATGACACCAGCGACAGTCAGGCAGCTTTATAAGTGTTAGAATGGATTTGTCACTCACATCCAGTGACTAGTCCACGATCACAGTCACTGAGCTCCCCTCACCACAACGTTCTGTTGCCACAGCTTCTGTACTGCCAACAAAGTACTGCTTGCCGCTATTCATATTGGTCTCTCGTGACATCTGGTGGTCAGTTTCCATATTATGTAAACCTTCCGGATACTTTTGATCAGATAATGTATCGTCAAAAATACGCTTTTTTCGTTTGGAATGATTTCTATAATTTAATTGCAGTACTTCATTGACATTTGGAAAAAAATTGTGTACTCGCTGTGCTGTGTTTCTAGCGCCTCGGTCACATTGTCATTCAGCAGACATTAATTTGACGTTCTTGTCAGTCCTGTTCTTGGCAGGTTAAGTCTTATATGATCCCGAATTTATCAAATGTTACTGAAGTTTTCATCATATATTGTGTGAGATCTTTCTTGGTACGTTGGCGTGAAATGTAAATTGTAAAACTGTTGTAACGTCATAGGTATCACGTTTATTGCAGCGTGTACTTTCGAAATATGCCAACTAGCTCTGCAGATTATGAAGAAATTTATGAGATGTACGATGAGATAACAGAAATTATTCAGGTAGTGAAGGGAGACGAAAATTTAATAGTCATGGGTGACTGGAATTCGAGAGTAGGAAAAGGGAGAGAAGGAAACATAGTAGGTGAATATGGATTGGGGGACAGAAATGAAAGAGGAAGCCGCCTTGTAGAATTTTGCACACAGCATAACTTAATCATAGCTAAAACTTGGTTCAAGAATCATGAAAGAAGTTTGTATACATGGAAGAACCCTGGAGATACTAAAAGGTATCAGATAGATTATATAATGGTAAGACAATTTAAAACCTGGTTCCTAAATCTCTGTACGACATTTCCAGGGGCAGATGTGGACACTGTCCACAATCTATTGGTTATGAACTGTAGATTAAAACTGAAGAAACTAGAAAAAGGTGGGAATTTAAGGAGATGGGACCTGGATAAACTGAAAAAACCAGAGATTGCACAGAGTTTCAGGGAGAGCATAAGGGAACAATTGACAGGAATGGGGGAAAGAAATGCAGTAGAAGAGGAATGGGTAGCTTTGAGGGATGAAATAGTGAACGCAGCGGAGGACCAAATAGGTAAAAAGACGAGGCCTCGTAGGAACCCTTGGGTAACAGAAGAAATATTGAATTTAATTGATGAAAGGAGAAAATATAAAAATGCAGTAAATGAAGCAGACAAAAACGAAGTCAAACGTCTCAAAAATGATATCGAGAGGAAGTGCAAAATGACTAAGCAGGCATGGCTAGAGAACAAATGTAAGGATGTAGAGGCTTATCTCACTAGGGGTAAGATAGATATTGCCTACAGAAAAATTAAAGATACCTTTGGAAAAAGGAGAACCACTTGGACGAATATCAAAAGCTCAGATGGAAACCCAGTTCTAAGCAAAGAAGGGAAAGCAGAAAGGTGGAAGGAGTATATAGAGGGTCTATACAAGGGCGATGTACTTGAGGACAATATTATGGAAATGGAAGAGGATGTAGATGAAGATGAAATAGGAGATATGATACTGCGTGAAGAGTTTGACAGAGCACTGAAAGATCTGAGTCGAAACAAGGTCCCCGTAGTAGACAACATTCCATTAGAACTACTAAACGCCTTGTGAGAGCCAGTACTGACAAAACTCTACTATCTGGTGAGCAAGATGTATAAGACAGGCGAAATACCCTCAGACTTCAAGAAGAATATAATAATTCCAATCCCAAAGAAAGCAGGTGTTGACAGATGTGAAAATTACCGAACTATCAGTTTAATAAGTCACAGCTGCAAAATACTAACGCGAATTCTTTACAGACGAATGGAAAAACTGATGGAAGCCAACCTCGGGGAATATCAATTTGGATTCCGTAGAAATGTTGGAACACGTGAGGCAATACTTGTGGTGTCACCGCCAGACACCACACTTGCTAGGTGGTAGCCTTTAAATAGGCCGCGGTCCGTTAGTATACGTCGGACCCGCGTGTCGCCACTATCAGTGATTGCAGACCGAGCGCCGCCACACGGCAAGTCTAGAGAGATTTCCTAGCACTCGCCCCCAGTTGTACAGCCGACTTTGCTAGCGATGGTTCACTGACAAAATACGCTCTCATTTGCCGAGACGATAGTTAGCATAGCCTTCAGCTACGTCATTTGCTACGACTTAGCAAGGCGCCATTATCAGTTGCTATTGATATTGTAAAGAATGTACAGACAAGAGCTATGTTCAACATTAACGGATTAAAGTTAAGTATTCTTCCAGTTACCTCCTTTTTTCTAAGTTCTAATTACCTTGTCCTGTTCCAGACCTCACGCCAGCCTGCGTGAGCTTAAACGCGTGCCTTCCGGATCCCTCTCAATTTAGTGGGTTGGTCTCCTGCCAATCCACAACAATACTGACCCTACGACTTATCTTAGAAGAAAGATTAAGGAAAGACAAACCTACGTTTCTAACATTTGTAGACTTAGAGAAAGCCTTTGACAATGTTGACTGGAATACTCTCTTTTAAATTCTGAAGGTGGCAGGGGTAAAATACAGGGAGCGAAAGGCTATTTACAATTTGTACAGAAAGCACATGTCAATTATAAGTGTCGAGGGGCATGAAAGGGAAGGAGTGGTTGGGAGGGGAGTGAGACAGGGTTGTAGCCTATCCCCGATGTTATTCAATCTGTATATTGAGCAAGCAATAAAGGAAACAAAAGAAAAGTTCGGAGTAGGTATTAAAATCCATGGAGAAGAAATAAAAACTTTGAGGTTCGTCGATGACATTGTAATTCTGTCAGAGACAGCAAAGGACTTGGAAGAGCATTTGAACGGAATGGACAGTGTCTTGAAAAGAGGGTATAAGATGAACATCAATAAAAGCAAAACTAGGATAATGGAATGTAGTCGAATTAAGTCGGGTGATGCTGAGGGAATTAGATTAGGAAATGAGACACTTAAAGTAGTAAAGGAGTTTTGCTATTTGGAGAGCAAAATAACTGATGATGGTCGAAGTAGACACGATATAAAATGTAGACTGGCAATGGGAAGGTAAGCGTTTCTGAAGAAGAAAAGTTTGTTAACATCGAGTATAGATTTAAATGTCAGGAAGTCGTTTCTGAAAGTATTTGTATGGAGTGTAGCCATGTATGGAAGTGAAACGTGGACGATAAATAGTTTATACAAGAAGAGAATAGAAGCTTTCGAAATGTGATGCTACAGAAGAATGCTGAAGATTAGATGGGTAGATCACATGACTAATGAGGAGGCATTGAATAGAATTGGGGAGAAGAGGAGCTTGTGGCACAACTTGACTAGAAGAAGGGATCGGTTGGTAGGACATGTTCTGAGACAGCGGGGGATCACCAACTTAGTATTTGAGGGCAGCGTGGAGGGTAAATGTCGTAGAGGAAGACCAAGAGATGAATACACTAAGCAGATTCAGAAGGATGTAGGTTGCAGTAGGTACTGGGAGATGAAGAAGCTTGCACAGGATAGAGTAGCTTGGAGAGCTGCATCAAACCAGTCTCAGGACTGAAGACCACAACAACGACAACGTGCAGAATGAAACGATATTTATTAAACAGTTGCAGTTAGAGTACTGGAATTTTTCAATTTACGTTGTTCTTTCAAATAGCTAGTAATTACAGTGTTATTAGGCTTAGTATTAACCAGATGTGCACACATAAAGTCATTTGTAAATTAATACCAAATTCGCAATATAGTGACTTCGTTTTTTAAAAAAAGACAGAAAATCCCGTAAACTGACCCAATTACATCAAGATGAAAATAGAGGTTAGTAGTTATCGCATGGTTGAGGGAAGAGCCAGACGCAGTTATCAGTAACAGCCAAGCTCTCATTAAATACTTATAATACCGTTATTACTAATGGGTACTCACCATATGATCATGTGAAAAGTATCCACTGATGTATATTGGATATCATGTCAAGGAAATCGAGGTATGTAATGAACTGTAATTAATGAAACTTCCTGACAGATATAAACTATGTGCCGGACCGAGACTCGATTTCGGCACCTTTGCCTTTCGCGGGCAAGTGCTCTACCAACTGAGCTACCCAAGCACGACTCATGCCCCGTCCTCACACCCTTACTTCTGCCAGTAGGTAGGAGACGAGATGCTGGCAGAAGTAAGGCTGTGAGGACGGGGCGTGAGTCGTGCTTGGGTAGCTCAGTTGGTAGAGCACTTGCCCGCGAAAGGCAAAGATCCCGAGTTCGAGTCTCGGTCCGGCACACAGTTTGATCTGCCAGGAAGTTTCCTATCAGCGCACACTCCGCTGCAGAGTGAGAATCTCATTCTGGGAACTGTAGTTACTGCTTGAAGCGTGAGTGTGTGATGGGACTCTGATGATAAAATATCCAAATATCTGCACAAAAGACAATATTGGACTATTCTATTGACGGATATATACTGTAATTACATGATACAGTGTCTGTGAATAGTGAGTATAGTGATATACAAAAATTAAATAAATTCACGATACACGATAATTGTCAAATAAACATGAATTTGACGAATCATAATAGTGAGAAGTGCACACCTGGAACACAGAGGAATTAACAAACATCTACTTTGCGTTTCCAGGAACAATGTGTCAATAATAGGTGTCTTATATATGTTCTTCATATTGTTTCATGGCAAATCTTGAGACGTGGTCCTGCTAGGTTTCGAGTTTTTCAACACACCAGCTAAAAACCTAGTAGGTCATGCCATGTGGCCATCAAAACATCTTCAGCATGACAGCTACAGAAGTCGATTATGAAGACCACAAAAATAAATTTGTCAAAAAACGTGATGTAAATTTTGTTATTTCATTAACTGAACAATTATGTTAGGCTCAGAGCAATTACTTTCACAAATTTCTTTAAAATATTACGTGAATAATTTTTTGAATTATATAAATGAGCCCTCCTGTCAGCTCTTCACTAAAATATTTAACTAATTTTCTTTCAAGAAATAATTATTGTCATTCATTACTTAAAGGTTTATCAGTCGTTATACTTTCAAATATTTTCAAAGAGCAGAATTTTTAGGGTCGTATAGTTTAGAGCGCTTTAGAGATTGTGAGGAAAAACGACGCATAATGTTTGGGCTGTCTCTCAATTGTAGGTTCGTAATGAACGAGAAAAACATTGATTAATACATAAAAAATGAAATGGTCTGAAATTGATGTAGCGTAGGATGGAAGTAACATTTTAAGGAAGTAATATTCTTAAGGTGGCTGTCAGTTTAACAGCCACTGCAGGAACAGTCGAATCAATGATTCTTTCGTATAGTGTTCATTAAAAATAACGATCATTCCACTTGGGACCTGTGGTATGGTACATTAGCTTATTTGTTTGAGTTGTAAATGTTTGCCATGTATCGTTGTTTTTCTGACATGTTCCACATCCTGGAGGACCTCCTAAATAGGGATCATTAGGAATGAAATTAAATCTAATCTAATGTAATCCAACACAGAAGACTAAAACCCACATTTTTTTCTGCTCCATTATTTCTTTGTTTGCCTACTTCAATATTTCGTATTTTCCCAAACCCTTTGGTGTCAATATTATACTTTACTATGCTTCGTACTATTGTAATTAATTATCCAAAGATAATGTATCACCACGTAGGATCATATTCATGTCATGAGAGAAACACACTTGGGCAGAGAACTAACAGGGAGTTAGCACTTTGAATGCCTGTAGTGAGAACCTGTTATTTGGTCACATAGCAGGAGCAACGATTGTTATGGCAGTTTTTTATCATTATTTATTTCTTGAATATTTTTAGTCAGTTATTTTAGGTCTAAGACCCAAAGTACATTGCACGTGAAACTCTCATATTATACACAAAATACTGATTACGAATATTTAGTATAATCATTGAAATATTTAAGTAACTTAAAATGCTGCCATAATATAGTCATTAAGGCATGTAGACTATTCTTACATTAAATGTGTAGCGTAATATGGAAAATATTAACTCATCTGTAAAGTACTGATGAAGATGTTTTACACATGGGACATTCATTCTTTAACTAATCAGGGGTTGGGGTGGGAGAAGGGACAGTGGGACGTTAAATCTGTGAAGAAAAGTATTTAAATCTAAGAGAAACAATACGGATTAGATAAATTACTTATTACGGAAAGAAATTAGTTTATCAACTATGGACTGTTCCTGTGACAAATATTCAGATGTAGGACCCAGAAAGCATCCTACTTGCTAGTATACTACAATACTCTCTCTCATTGCTATACCACAGATTCCTAAATTTAGAATTTTGCAACACTAAATATCACTGTGGTAGTGAATAATTTAATATCTCGTTGAAGTAGACCTATTTTGAAGTCCAATTTTTTATTGTTTCGTGGCACGTTCAAAACAATTTTTACTTTTTTCTGTATTTATCAAAGCTCTTTATATTACAGAATAACATTACGAGTTTTCTCTCTTGACCTTCTAAATGTTTCGTACTAGTGCGTGAACGTAACTGGCACTGATGAGCTTTCGTCGAAAATTCGCGACTTGTTGATAAATGCCAATCCTATCATCTCCTGGCGAAATGTCGAGATTGCGTGGGTGTCTCACATACAGGGTCTAACGTGTACAAGTGCAGTGGTACCTCAAAAAGTACACTCATGTATGTGTTGGTTGTTTTTTCTCTCTGTCGTACAGTCTTCTCACAACGACGTCACAAACTTTATGACTTGATGTTTTCTGCCAGGTCCTAACAACACCACTAAGTCGACTGCACCTTTCGGGATAGACTAACGATTTTGCGTCCTCGTGTCCACACGTCATCATCTGTGTTACTTGCCAAGGGAAAATAAGCATTAATGGCTTCCTCTTGCCACACATACTTGGAGAGGCTAACCAAACTACAAACATATCACTTGTGTTAGCTATAATTATAAGTTGCAAATTACCTGAATGCTGACATAATGTCGTTCAGTACACAGTCTTCAGGCAGTAATAGAAATACCTGCAATTATAGCCGGTGCAACCTGTATACACCCGAGATGTGGCCGACTCTCCCCAGGTGTGGCGTGTGGGGGGTGGAGGTGGGGGGGATAGGGGGAGACGCCGACCGCCGTTCGACCCTCGGCGCATTCAGTCTTGCCCACACTCTTGGCGTAAGGCTGTTAGTAAAGGATTCTACGCCGATCTTAGTTAATGGCCCTCGACTAATATCGAGACTGTTATGAAGCCTAATCTCACTAAATTCTTTGCTAATGCTCTCCCAAAATTGACTAACTCGGCACAACTTATTTGCTTTCTCATATTCGAAAGTATGCCCGTCGTTGAGGCTGCGTTTAACCAATGCTGATATGTCTTTTCCACATGCGTACACATCTAATGTGTTCCATCCACCGTTGCGAGATGCTGTGCTGCGTTTTCCGAATCTGTTGGTGGCAACACTCTCAAAGTATGCCCATATATACCTGGTATTCACAAGTGAATTATATCATTTACCGAGCTAAACATATTTTTCGTTTTTCGTAGTGGTTGAAAGACTGTTGTTTTTTTCCCCACAGTTTCCCACCGTTTTGGCTTACATAGTCTCATCATAGGTGATAAAGGTATGTTCCTGTTCCTCTTACTTGCGGAAGGCTCTATCATTCGTTTTCTTCGATGTACGTGAATCTGCGCTTCACTATTTCTGGCAGCATACAGTGTAAGCTGTTGCAGAGCATCTCTGCGCCAGTGACGTTAGCTCGTTGCATGGAGGTACAGATCTGAATGGGTCTTTTTTCCATAGACTACGTCTGCTAGGAAGAATGTATTTATGTCCTCTAATTAGCATGTCCAAAATTGGGAGATATCTCTTGTGTTCTAGCCCCATCGTCAGTTATATGTTTTCGTGAACGCTGCTTAGGCGGTCCAGTAGCTCAGCCAGAACCTTTCTGTCAGGTTCCCACAGGACACAGGTGTCATCCACGTAGCTTGTGGCTCTTTATTTGGAAAAGTTTGCGATGAAAGTGAAATCAACCATCGATCTTGTGTGTATGAAGTCATCGAGAGGAAATGGATCTGTTATCAGCTCGTTCACCATCGCTGATATATATGTCGCGCCATAGGTTGTCAGAGGACCAGTGCGCATTTGCTGTGTGTTATTACTATGTGTAGTATGGGCCGATGCAAAAATATTAGAGATTGCACCTGCTGGTTGTATCCTCTTAATTATTAGCTAGAAATGGAATTCTATGGTAGACTTTTTTTAATTTTTGTGATGTGATTGCCTTGTCACTATTGAGTGTTTTACGATGTCTATTACGGAGCTGTTACAACCATTTGCAATTGCTGTTTCTTTTATTATTTCAATTTATTTTTTATATTTCTAGGCAATAATTCATATCAGATTGCCAATGTCTTCAAACTAAAACGCTTGAACATACTCCTTAAAGTAGACAACAAGATTGGACAGAAGTTATCTCACAACAGCAACACGCGAAACCCAGTTCATCACACAGGTGTGTACAAAATTGAATGTTTGTACTGTGGCTACTTCTACACACGCCAATTTGAGATTAGATTCAAAGTACACATGACAACACTAAAAAACAAAAAATACCACACATCAGCAGCAGTCATGTTAACAACACAAGAAGCAGCATCATACACGTCCAACCTAAAGGCAAAAAGGTAGACATTCTTAAAACACTGTAATTATAAAGGTACAAAACAAAACAACCGGAATCCTGCTAAGATGACAATATTTACAGGAGCATTTTCTGTTTTCAGAAACTGCATAGGTTATTAAATTTGCAGTGCACACACACACACACACACACACACACACACACACACACACACAAACACACACTCCTTAAAATGTTATTTAGTTATGTTACCATGACATCCCCCAAATACACAAAGGATTGAATTCATTTACAAATATACTATCACACCAACAGTTTGTTCCTCCTGTCAGCTTGACACTATATGTACATCAACTAATGGCATAAGCTACATATCGATTTGCACCTTTTAAAGCATTAACCAATGTATTACCACAACCTGTAGTCAGTTATTATATGTAACAGATATAATCTTAAGAAGTCCCTGCTTTGGAAAGTTTCCTCTCATCCAGTCACTCCTTCCACCCTCTCCCTTCCTCTCCCTCTTCCTCTTCTTCCAGCCTTCCATTGCCATCTGTGAATCCTAACCAAATTTGTCATTTATGCATAATTTTACAACTGTAGCCAACATAACTATTGCGCTCAAAGTTTGGAATGTGTTACCTGATTGTATAAACGAGAACGAATTTTAAGCTACATGAACTTGATAAATTCTGATTTATATACCACCTGAAATGTTTTTTTTCCAACACATGTATTCAACACCTCAAAACAAATATCTCAAAAATCCTTTAAAATTTATTAGATAATAATGTTGTTATGATGAATATTCTTTGTAGTTTGTGATAATGTTTCTCTTTTGCTATACGATCCTTGCATCTAGTAGTTTCCTGACGCCATATTTGTTTACAAAATATGACGGTATAAGTATGACGTGTTACAACAGTGAAAAGCACTCTATTTTACTTATTTTATTTTTAACCTTAGATATAAGTTAGTTTTTTGTCAAACGAAACCAAAACCTTGTTCTGAAATAGTCTCTTGTTTCCTCACTAGACAGTGCCATAAGTTCCTCCAAAAATCGTAATGCAGGACACACGTGTGTCATACAAATGTAAATCCACCTGATGATGGAGGTTTAAAACTTTGGCCGACCGCTGTGGCCGAGTGGTTCTAGGGGCTTCAGTCTGGAACCGCGCGACCGCTACGGTCGCGGGTTCGAATCCTGCCTCGGGGAAGGATGTGTGTGATGTCCCTAGGTTAGTTAGGTTTAAGTAGTTCTAAGTTCTAGGGGACTCATGACCTCAGATGTTAAGTCCCATAGCGGTCAGAATCATTTTTTACTCTAACTATTCTAGAAGCTACTTCCTGCAGCGTCACAGGCGTGCCAGTTATTGTATAAACCTACTTTTTGGCGTGCCCCTGGCACCGGGCTGGTCTTTAGAAAACCGCTGCAGTTTCTGTTTGGAGATGTCCTAATCTACTTCCTCCTGAGAATTATCTATCTACTAGGTCACTATCGGTGTGCAGTTGTCAAGTTCGGGAGTTTGCGCACCTTGCCTTTGTTCCAGGACGTGGCGGATTCCTACCGTCACGGCGATTGGCCAATCCACGTCCTGACAGAATGGGATAGGTCGCATTGAGTCATGTCATGATCAATGGTTCATGTGTTTTCCCTACGATATTCTCGCAGGACTATTGCCGAGAACTCGTTGGCAAGGCGGTTTATGATGTCAAATGTCGTCGGGTTTCTGATTAAGTGATAGGTATCATGGTTTGGTAGTTGGTTTCTTAGGTCGCTGGCTACGTCATCGAAGATTGAGCACTCGCAGATCACGTGATCGGGAGTACCAAGTTCGGCTCCGCAGTCAAACGAGGGGGTAGCCCTTTTCCCGAACCAGCAAAGATATGCTGGGTACCGTCCATGACCTGTGAGGAAGTGCGGCGGTCCCTTACTTGGTTGTAAATGCGAGAGTTGGAGACGTTCTTTGATGTTCGGGAGCAGTTGGTAAATCCGTCTGCCTGTTTCCTCTCTGTCCCATTCTTGCCATAGCTCTTCTCCTCTTCTTTTAATTGCAAACTTATCCCCCATCCACACCCCACAAAATGCTCTCAGGTTTTTCTATTTCTCCCCTTTTTACCCAAAACCAGGCCGCCTGTTCACGAATTATAATATCCAGGGGACACATCCCCATGAGTATCAGTAGTGCCCCTCCCAGAGATGTTCTGTATGCTCCGATAGAACGTAGAAGCACGTTGCGCTGCACCCTCCTCACGGCCATAGCAGGCACGACCCTAGTGAGCCTGTGCGCCCAGACTCCGGATCCGTAACCCACGATGGAAGCAAGAATGGTGTTGTGGTATAACTTTATGCGTTCTGGTGGAAGGTGAAATCCGCTGTGTCCTATCATGATGAGGTTGTTGAGAGCTTCTAATGATCTTCGAGTTGCAGTTTCAATGTGCTTAGCAAAACTCCATCTTTTATCAGTTATCACTCCCAGTTACCGGGCCTCGCGACGCCGAATTACTGCTGAGGTCTCGATCCTCACTGTTGGATTTCTGGCCAATTGGCCTTTCAGTAGTAGGTATGTCGACTTGTTAGGCGCTATAGTCATTTTCGTTTTGTGGCACCATTGTGTAAGAATAGTTAATGCTCTATTAACCTTGGGTTCGAGATCTTCACGACTCCGGCCGCCTACCAGCAGAAGGAGGTCGTCCACATAGGCTATCGCCTCTAGCACATCCGCACTGTTCTCCAAGCTCTCCAGGAGAGGCTCCATGTATATATCCCAGAAAAGCGGCGCCGGGACAAAGCCCTGTGGACACCCCTTCGTAATTTTCTTGCTAATTCGCACGCTAGGGGACGACAGCCGGACCTCTCTTTCCATACAATAGCTCCTAAGACAGCCGTATAGCGGCCCTGGACACTCCTTCTCCCGCAAGCAGGAGAAGAGCGAAGGGCACCACAGGTTGTCGAAGGCACCACTGATATCCACCATGATGCCAACAATGTACTTTTGCGGAGACGACCCACAGACCTCGCCCGCCAGAGCAACTGCGTCAGACACAGATCGCCCCTGCCGAAAATCGAATTGCCTGCCGCTCATCCCGCACAGCACTCGCTGTGCCGTCAGTCTGTCACCTAGAAACCTCTCCAGCAATTTGCCTAACAGTTCCAACAGACAAATTGGTCTATAAGACTTTACTTCTTTCGGATCTTTGTCCTGCCCTTTTTTTTATGATAACTGCATTGGCCTGTTTCCAGATAGTGAGAAACGTTCCGAGGCGAAGGGGCTCATTGTAAATTCTTGCTAGAGATGTTACTAGTTGAGGAGCGAGGTTTTGCACCACCTCAGTGACGATGCCGTCTGGTCCTCAGGCCTTTCCTTTCTTTAATGTTTTTATGTGCGTCGCCACTTCCTCTTCTGAGAATGGGCAAACCATGGTATTAATCCTGTATTCTTCCTGCATAGCCTGCCTAATTAGGCATTGCTCTTCTGTGTCTTCTTCAGCTCTGTCATCAGGGAGGAGGGAGTGGAGAAGGACCTCAGCAGTTTCCTGCCAAGACCCAGTCATCCGGTTTCCATCCCTGACTGTGAAGTGCACCATTGGCGACCTGATTTTCTCCCTTACTATGTTGTAAGGAGTGCCCCAGGGATCCATAGCCAAATGGCTATGCACATATTTTTGCCAGCTTTGCAGCCTGACTGCTCGTAGTTCCTTCTGGAACTGCACTTTAGCTTCTCTGTTAGTTTGTAGCCATCTTTGTTTTTCCTCCCAGACGACACTTTGATGGTAATACCTTCTAGCCCTCCTGACAGACTGACGCATCTGCCCAAGTTCTGCAGGCCATGGTGATGGAGAGGCCTCTACAGCTCTCCTCCTGGTTGGTACAGCAACATTCACCGCCTTGCTGAGTGCGCCCACCAGCTCTTCGACGTGTTTATTGACACCTTAGTCACCATCTGGCCACGCTGGGGCGCCATACTCTCTTGCAAGGTGCTCCCAGTTAGTCTTCTTGCAGTTTAGTTGTACTTCCCACCCTAAGTCCCAGTGGCACACCCTATCTGAAATGGTGAAGGTAATTAGGTTATGATCGCTGCTTGTGTCTCTCTCTCTCCAGCTATCCAATTTTGTACACTGGCAGCGATATTGGCTGTCATCAACGCGATATCAATGTTGGTTCCCTCACCTCCCCTGCCCATATAGGTGGGGGTGGGGGGTTTCCTGGTGTACTGGCAATGAGAAGCTGTAGA
Source organism: Schistocerca serialis cubense (assembly GCF_023864345.2). NCBI lineage: Eukaryota > Metazoa > Arthropoda > Insecta > Orthoptera > Acrididae > Schistocerca > Schistocerca serialis. The sequence continues at coordinate 963,814,215 of NC_064641.1, read as the reverse complement.
GACAGTCTCTTCCAGCTTGCCGCCTCTCTCATCTCGAGTGCCATTGTACCACAGGGGGATTTGGCATTCACATCTCCCACCACAACAATCTTTCTCCCTCTCAGCACCTGCCACCTGCGTAAGTTGACCAAGATACACTTCAATATCTATGCCATACTGAAAGTACATATTTATTAGGTATATTACGCCAATTGGTGACTGAAGTTCTATGACGTTACAGTGATCGTCCGAAATGTGTGAAAGCATTGCTAACCGCAGTGCCTTATTGGTTATTATGATGGTGTCTTTCGGGTCGTCTCCAAAACTTACTACTGGTCAACTCATGGCAGCAAAAGCTATGTTCCCCGAAAGAGAGTATGGCTCATGCAAACGAAGCACATCAAGGCTCCTCCACCACTCTCCGAAGCTCCTACATGACCAGCCTGCTAATGGGTGCATTTAGCTGCCATATCTGTATTTCTGTAGTCATGGGAGGTATGTGTGTACATAAGATTTGGGAAAGGTCTTCGTCCAATCATAGGCTATTCTCCCACTGGATAGGACAGACTGATTGTATATTTCGTTTAGACTGAGCCACACGGGGTTAGCCGAGCGCTCTAGGGCGCTGCAGTCGTGGACTGTGTGGTTGGTCCTGGCAGAGGTTCGAGTCCTCCCTCGGGCATGGGTGTGTGTGTTTATCCATAGGATAATTTAGGTTAAGTAGTGTGTAAGCTTAGGGACTGATGACCTTAGCAGTTAAGTCCCATAAGATTTCACACACATTTGAATATTTTGTTTACATTGAAGGTTTCATTTCTTCTTTGGAATACCTTGTTTACAAGGTCATGCAAGGCGCCGAAATCGGTGGGAAGATTCATAGTCTTTAGTTGTACCCTGTCAACAGCCTCCATGACCGAGAAGGTGACCTTACGCTCATATTAATGTCACACCCACACTAAGTGTCGCAGTGCCGTGGTCAGAACAGCCGGGAGAGTTGCAAGGAATGTTCTACATTTGGATATATTCTGACCGGATCAACCGCTGTTCGTCCAGCTGTTGGTTGTCTCGAGTCAGTGCTAACACTTGTATTACTGATTGTATCTCCGTTTGAACTGCTAATTGTGTTGACCTGCACTGGCGGTTCCTGTACAGGGCTCCCTTGAACGAATGCTGGTCGGCCCACTTCTACAGACGCCTGTCTCGAATTGCCTGATTTCCTGGCGCTCGCGGTCCCCAGCAATAGGGAGAGGGGGCGGCCACTTGTTCCTGTGGGTCCGTTTGGACGCACACAGCCTTAATTTCCCCTCTTCCATTTCTTTCTTCTGCAAGTGTTGCCAGGAACTGTTTCAACTGAGCCGCTCTCGCCACATCCCTTCGCCTCTAGCATGGGGATTTTCTTTTAGGCATCCTGGATGCCAGAGTGGACTCAGCTGTAGTCATTTCTTGATATTAATCTCTGTTCTAGCATCCTATACGTTGGACAATTACGACCAGTGACATTGCATGTGTTTTTGCCCATCCTTATACAGGGGATACATAGTGCAATTCTGTTTAACGTGATATTCTGCTCCACACCTGGAGCAAGCCGACTTCCTTTCGCAGTATTTGTGTATGTGGTCTAGGTCTCCGCAATTATGGCAGCAAGGTACCACCAAAAAGTCCCGCACATTGATAGCATAGAAGCCAATGTAGATCTTACCCATTGGAGTTAATTTTTTCCACATTTGAAGGGAGGTTTCCGCCACATGATGCACTACGTCTCTGTCTCTTCGTCCTGTTTTAAATCTGAGTTTAAATTCATTTTTTAAATCATCCATACTTATGTCTTCAAAATTCTGATTTCATACTTTCTCATAAAGCTCATTGTTGACAAAGGTAACTGGAATGTCGTACAGGATTACTTGTGGATTCCTATTTTTGGGGGTTCGCATTTTACAGCCTTACACAGTTTTTGATTATTTAGTATCTTATTTTTATCGTTCTCTGTTGTTACATCGACTATTACCACGTTCTTTGTAGCATTAACTTTGTTCACTTCTATTTTGTCTTTTACAGTATTTATCATTGTTGTAAATATCTCTTGTATCTTTTTGGTGTCTTGACTGGGCAAGGGTCCGAGAAAGAGCCGTGTCCGGTCTTTGTGATACTTTGACTATAGTGTCTCTTGTTGTTTGGCTCTTAGGTGTAGTTTGAGATACTAAGGCACAGCATCATTTTGTTGGCTGCTTGCGCAGCCTTTCATTTTCCCTATGGAGTTCTTCAACCCGCCCCTCAAGCTTCAAGTGAGTGATGGCCCAGGGGGCGAGTTCGTTTTTCAAAGTCAGGACCGCAGCCTGGCTTATCTTGCCGTTTTTGACACTAGCTTCCAGGTATTGTGTGATCCTGGCATGCCTCTCACTAATGCAATGCTTAGTCTGCCCTGAGCCCTCTTGTGGGGAGGGAACAGAAAGCAATGAAGCCCTCGAGGGGGACATGAATCGCTTGTCTCTGTATCAGCCATATTGTCGACAAGCGAGAAAGAATTGGGAGCCCATCTCTTGCCCTGGACCGGCTCCTCTGGCATGGGGGGCGGGGGGGGGGGGACAAAGAACGCAGCTCGCCCACCGGCCTCACCCCAAGGCCAAGGGCACTCTCGAGCTGCAGGGTTCAACGCGCTGTCGCCAGTGCACTGGTCCCCATCGGTGGCTCCGTCATCGACGATTTCACCCAACAGTCTGCGGCAAGTGCACCCTGCACTCTGGAGAGGCGGATGCACCTCTCACCCTTCGCCGCTTACTAGCCCAAGCTTCCACCTCTCGGCCAAGGACCCACTACTACTCAGGTGGCGGGCCGGTCACCCAGTCTTTCGGCGGTCTGGACCCAGCTAACCTGGCCCAGGCGATGTCACCACCTCCTGGGTTTGTTAGAACGCGCCCCAGTTACCCAGGGGCGCGGTGAAGCACCCTAGCCGCCAAGCGCCGCGATCTCACGCCGACAAACGAGGTCTCCGGCATGCAGAGCACCTGCTGGTCTGTGCCCTGCGAAAAGGAGGAAGGACAGATCGTCGGTCCCCCGGACGCAGCTCCCCCTTCGCCACGCGCCCTTCGCTTTCCCATAGGGTTGGGTCGCAACTCTCCCCTCTGTCGCAAGGCAGCGTTTGGGCGAAATCGAGAAATTCCGAGCTTAACGTCTGGCACCACGGGAAGGCGGAAAGAGCCACTTGGGAAGGAGAGGCTATGAGAGACGCATCACTTCCCCGTGTGAGGACTGCCGCGGCACTCCCGATTAGAAGCGATACGCCCTAATGCGAGCCTCCGTGCCTTACGGCGCGCCAGAAATGGACAGGGCCGCGCCGTCGAGCGTCTGACCTCACGCCAGACTAACCTTGTTTTTATTTAAGAAATCTAGATAACATCTATAATATTTATACAAAATGAACCCACCACATTAGTGATTAGTGGGTCGTAATATTACTACAATGTTATATATTTCAGCAGCTATTTTTATTGTTATTACAATGATACAATGTTTATTATTGTGAGCTACAGACAGGGTACAGTACAGGGTAATAGGCAGACTACAGTTATTGATCTACACTACCAGCTAATTGTTAGTTTTCTTACCTACTTGTTAATTCCTAACGGCCTGCAGCATTACAGGTGCGTCAGCCTAGATATAAACCTACTACTTTAGGCCCTGCTCATCGAGCTAATCCCGATGAGCGTGCCCCTGACACTGGGCAGGCCAAGATTGTTTATCGCTGCAGGTTCCTAACTTTACAGCTATATCTAATGCTACAACTACTGTACTAACCTAAGTCAATTCCGGTGCTATTTTGGTCTAGATTAGTGTACCCTGGTCCCCCTAGTCCTGCACGTGGCGGATTGAAACTAAAAGTCGACCTGTCGACGCACAGGCGGTACAGGATCAGGGTAAATGGACGCGTTCAGTATTTGTCTTTAGTCATGAAAGTCCCTCAAGTATGCGGTCAGTACTTTCCGTGATACCTCGTTTGCCAAACTATTTAGAGTTTCAAAAGTCTCTTCGTGTCTTAATAGGTCATATGTATTGTTATGTGGAAGTTGTTGTCTTTATGTCACTGCTACATCATCGAAAAGGGGGCACTCGTAAGCCACATGGTCAGGAGTGCCCTCCGAAGCGCCTCAGTCACACTCGGGTGTAGCCTTTTTCCCAAACCGACACAAGTATGTCGAGTAGGGGCCATGACCAGTGAGAAAGTGTATTAGACCCCGTGTTGGCTCGAAGTACTTCATCCCTAACCTTTCTTTAACATTTGGCAGGAACCTAAAGGTTCTTCTGCCAGTTTCATCCGTTTCCCAAGATTCCTGCCATAAGTCCTCACCCCTTCTGCGTATTTCTCCCTTGTCCCTCACCAGAGCTCCCAGGATATTCTCTTTTTTCATGTTGTTCCCTTCTTAACCAATACCATGCTGCTTGTTCTCGTATTTTTATATCTAAAGGACAGAAACCCATTATTATTAATAGGGCACTTCCTGGGGATGTTCTGTACGCCCCTATAGATCTTAACAGCATGTTTCTCTGTACTCTTTTCACTGCCATGGCAGGCACCACCCTTGTGAGACTGTGTGCCCAGACTCCCGATCCGTAACCCACTATTGAAGTTAGTATATACTATTATGATATAGCTTGATTAGGTGTGGTGGAAGGTGGAATCGTTTGTGCCCTATGGAAATAAGGTTGTTAAGTACTTGTAGTGCTTTTTGGGTTACAGACTCAATGTGCCTTCCTAAGTTCCACCTTTCATCGATGATGAAGCCCAAGTAGCGAGTCTCTTGTCGTCTTATAACTGGTGAGCATCCGATTCTAACTGTAGGGTTCCTTATTGGCTGCCCCTTCAGCAATAAGTACGTTGATTTTGTTGGTGAGTTCGTCATTTTAGTATTTGTACACCACAGTTGTAACTTGGTCATAGCTCTGTCTATTTTTGGCTCGTTGTCTTCGCGGCTCCGGCCGCCGACCAGCAGAAGGAGGTCATCTGCGTAGGCTATCACCTCTGACACTTCTTCACTCTGCTGCAAACTATCTAAAAGTGGTTCCATATGGATGTCCCAGAACAGGGGACCTAAGACGGAACCCTGGGGACATCCCTTAGTTATAGTTTTTCGAACTCTGCCGCTAGGGGATGATAGCCAGACCTCCCACCCTTCACAATAGCTCCTCAGGCAACCGTATTGCGACCCTGGACACTCCATCTCTCGCTAGCAGGAGAAGAGCGAAGGTCACCACAGGTTGTCAAAGGTGCCACTGATGTCAACCATGATGCCAACAACGTACTTGTACGGGGTAGAGCCGCAGACCTCAGCCACCAGAGCGATCGCGTCGGTTGCCGATCGCCCTGGCCTGAAGCCGAACTGCCTGCCACTCATCCCGCACAGCACTTGGTGTGCAGACAGTCTGTCAACTAGCAATTTCTCGAGTAATTTCCCAAAGATGTCCAGTAGGCAGATTGGTCTATAGGACCTGACAATCGCTGGGTCCTTCTCGGGTCCCTTTTTGATGATCACAACATTGGCCTATTTCCAAATTTTTGGGAATTTTTCCTGTCTTAGGCATTCATTGTATAGATGGGTTAGTGGCACCACCAGTTGGGGTGCCAGGAACTGCACCACCTCCGCCACAATGCCGTCTGGGCCGGGGGCTTTCCCTGTTTATAATGCTTTGATGTGGCCAGCCACCCCCTCTTCAGAGAAGGAGTAGACTGCCCTATCGTTTGCTATTCTGTCTGGATCTTCATTTCGTAGCTGGGACTGGCCTTCGGTGTCACTAGCCTCATCGTCATCAGGCAGCAGGGACCGGAGAAGGACATCGGCAGTCTCCTGCTAGGAATCCGTCATCCCATCCCCGTGCCTGACCGTTGATAACATCATTGTGGAACGGATCTTTTCCCTAACTAATTTGTAGGGTACTCCCCTTGGGTCCAAGGTCAACTGGTCCAGTACAAATCTTTCCCAACTTCGTATTCTAACTTCTTTTACTTCTTTTTGGAATTTCTCTTTTGCCTGCAGTAACCATCTTTGCTTTTCCCACCAGACGACACTGCGCTGGTAGTGCCTCCTCAGCCTTCTGACAGATTGACGCATTTCCTCCAGTTTAGCTGACCATGGTGACGGGGAGGCCGCCATGACCCTCCTCCTGGTTGGAACAGCTGCCTTTACCGCTCTGGTAACTGCGCCCACCAGTTCTTCAGCACACTTGTCAATGTCCAGGTCCTGTTGTGCGTCACCTTCTGGCAATGGAGGAATGTCGCACTCTCTCGCTAGTCTCTCACAGTCAGCTCTCTTGAAATTCAGTTGCAGCTCCCACCCCATGGCCCAGTGGCACCTTCTATTTGCTAGGCTAAAAGTAATAAGATTTTGGTAACTTGTTGTAGCGTTCTCTTTTACTTCCCAGTTCTGGATGATGTTGGCAGTATTTGGTGTAACCAGCGTTATGTCTATGTTGGTGCCAAGGCCCCCTCCCGCCGCATAGGTGGGAGGATTGCCAGGTCTATTTGCCACAACAAATTGTAACGCCATGATCATATCCTCCTCTTTTTCACCATTTTCATCTCTTGCCACTGTACCATATGGGGGATTTTGCATTTATGTCAGCTGTTACAACCAGTTTGCGTCCCCGCAACGCCGTGGCTACTCTTGTTAGGTGATCCAGCTGTTGTTCTATATTCTCTCCATATTGGAAGTACATATTTATGAGGGTTATAATTCCCGCGGGAGCCTGTATCTCCACGACGTTGCAGTAACCGGTGGAAAATTGTGTGAGTGTTGTTACTCGTAGAGACTGGTTCGCAATGACAATTGCCGCTTTGGGGGCATCCCCACTACTAGCTACTTGCCATGTAGCGGCTGCAAATGAAAGTTTCCCAGCTTGAGAGTACGACTCCTGCAGGCAGAGTACGTCAAGCCTTCTCTCCTCCACCTCCCTTCGAAGCTCCTGCATCACAAGTCTTCTGTTATGCGTGATTAGCTGTCCGACAGTTAGTTTAGTCACTATGGAAGTAAGTATGCATTCTATCGGCAGGCCAAGTCTTACTCCAGTCAAAGGCGATTCGACCGTGAGCTAGGACTGACTGGGTGTAGATGTCATCTAAGTCAAATTTCTCCCCACGTCTTTCAAACACTTTCTTGAGTAAGTCTCACAGGGCTCCGAAGTCAGTGAGAAGGTTCACTGACTTTAGTTGTATTCTATCTACAGCCTCCATTACCGAGAAGGTGACCTTTCTTCCATTCTCATGTCCTACCCGGACCAAATGTCGTAAGGCAGTGGTCAGGATAGTCGGCTGCTTCAATCTTGCCAATTGCATTTTATATTCAACGTTAGGATACACCCTAACCGGGTCTACAGGCGGTAGCCTGACTACTGGGGTACCTGCCACAGTTGGATGGGCACTGGTGCTAGTAACTATGCTTTCTTGGAGTGGCTGTCGTTCAGTATGTTTAGGTTCTTGGGTAGGGGCCAGGGAGGCCGCCGCCACCACCACAGGATGCTTTTGCCGCAGTTGATCTTTATTCGGCCTCATTCCCCAGTTTTGGGAATGGGGAGCTGTGATCTTTTCCGAGAAATCAGTTTGTATACATCTGTCCACAATCTGTTTGAATTTCTTTCTCTACTGTCATAACTTTTACGGTGCCCGAAAGCAACCTTAAAAATTCTCTAAATCTATTGGCCCTCACAGCATCCCTCCTCTTTTTACTCAGGGACTTGCGTTTAAGCATCATGTTAACTGAGCCCTGCTCAGCCATAGTCAATTCTAGAAATGAGGCGTTGTTCTAGCATCCGGTAAGTGGGGCAGTTTCGTCCCGTGGCATCGCAGGATTTCTTCCCGCGCCTTTTGCACGGAATGCAGAACCCTGTTGCTTTGCATTCTTTGCGGTTATGTCCACTCTCGCCGCACCTGGAGCAAGCCGACCCCCTGGTGCAGTGCCTCAGAATGTGGTCCAGGTCGCCACAGTTGTGGCAACGAGGTACCACGATGTAATCTCTGGTGTTAATGGCATGAAAGCCTACATATAGTCTGACCATTGATCTGATTCTTTTCCACAACTGCGCAGAGACCTCGGCCACGTGCTGTACCACATCACGATCTCGAGGCCCTGTTTTGAATTTTAACTTGAAAGAGATTTTAAATTCCTGTTCGTCCAAATCATCGAAATTTTGTGTCCTAATCGTCTCGTGTATCTCTTTGTCCTCCTCACTAGCGACTTCCACAATTACAGAATTTCTACTGGGCTTAACTCTCTTAATTTTGTCCTTAACTGGGTCAATTGTTGTTGTTAGAAGGTCCTGTATTCTTTTGACACTAGTATCTTGGCCAGGCAGGGTCCTCAGAAAGACTGCCGTGTCTGACCGTTTTACAACTCTTTCAATAGTGTATTTAGTTGTGATTTGTTTTGTTGGCGCCTGTGCAGCCACAGCCGCCCATGTCTTGGTAGATTGCTTCCTTAGCCTATCGTTCTCTTTTTCTAACTCCATAACGTGGCCTTCAAGTCTTGCATGAGCTATGGCCCAAGCCGATAGCTCATTCTTGATTGTATTTAGAGCCGCTTGACTGATTTTTCCGATTTTAACATTTTACTCTAAGAGCATGGTAATCCTAGCATGTTTTATACGACACTTTCATCCTCAGCCTGTCCCATCCCGTCCTGTGGAGAGGGAGCAGACATCATAGATGCCCGTAAAGGCGCACTCGAATCACTCGTTTCGTTTTCAGCCATATAAGGTAACGAGTGATAAAAGGTGTGGGAGCCCGTCTCTTGCCCCCGACCGGCTCCCCTGGCATGGGGGGGGGGGGAGGGGGGGAGGGGGGGAATTGGTGCAGCTCGCCCACCGATCTCGCCCCTAGGTCAAGGGCATTCCCGAGCTGCCGGGTTCAACGCGCCGTTGCCAGCGCACTGGTCCCCCTTGGTGGCCCCGTCATCGACGATTTCACGCGACGCTCCTCGTCAAGTGCACCCCACACTCTGGAGAGGCGAATGCACCTCTCGTCCTTCGCCGCCTACTTGCCCGAGTTTCCACCTCTCGGCCGAGGACCCACTCCTACTCAGGTGGCAGGTCGGTCCCCCAGTCGTTCAGCGGTCTGGAGCCATCTAACCTGGCCCAGGCGATGTCACCACCTCCTGGGTTTGGCAGAACACGCCCCGGTTACCCAGGGGCGTGGCGAAGCACCCTTGCCGACTCGCGCCGCGATCCCACGCCGACAAACGAAGTCGCCGGCACGCAGAGCACCTGTTGGTCTGTGCCCTGCGAACAGAAAGGGTCTGATGTTCGGTCCCTCGACACAGCTCCCCCTGTGCCACGCACCCTTCGCTTTCGCATCGGGTTGGGTCGCAGCTCTCCCTTTTGTCGGAAGGCACAATGCCGAGCTTAACGTCTGGCACCCCGGGAAGGCGGAAAGAGCCACTTGGGAAGGAGAGGCTGTGAGAGACGCATCACTTCCCCGTGTGAGGACTGCCGCGGCACTCCCGACTAGAAGCGATACGCCCCAGTGCGAGATTCCGTGGCTTGCGGCGCGCCGGCAATGGGCAGGGCCGCGCCGAACGCGCCGTCAAGCGACCGACCTCACGAAAGACCCAGACTACCACTTGTTTGATACGTTAAAACGCGTCGTGGATGTAAATAAACAGTGACTGGTAACAGTAAACTTGTTTCATTTGGTGTCGCGGTAGAGCCTAACCTAAAATTTTCGCATTTAAAGATTTCAATTTTTCCAGCGTTTCTTGTTACGCTATAATATTCTTAAATATAATGCTTTACTCCGTCAGGCGCCTTTGACCCATCAGAAAATACGTCAGGAGCCGATAATTTATGTCGAATGAATGAAGTACATTATCACTATGTGTGAAAATGTCGTTCTGAGCATCTAAATCGTGAAGGAATCCTAATTGTGATTTTGAAAATATATTATTTGTTACCAAATGGTCCAGTAGCCAGTTGTATAGATCTTTAACGACAATGTTCCAGAGCTATGGCAAAGGAAAACTGGGTAGAAATTGCAACATTTCTGTACCTCAAGTCCTACGCAAAGCCTTAGCCTCAGCATATTTCAGCCGCTTAGGAAATGTTCAACTGATAAGACTGGCTACACAAATGACTGCATATGTTACTAAGCTCTGAAGAACACTCTTTAGATTAATCTGTTGATATTATATTATCACAACTAGAATTTTTTGATTTTGAAGCTTTTATGATGCATATTGCTTTTTATAGTGAGGTTACCATAGCATTGCTTAATTTTAATGCTATCTCGTCCTCTTCGTCTATGACTACATCTGTTTTCTCCTTCGCTATATCAAACATTCGCTTTATTATGTCACATGATGTACCTGTCTTTTTCTCATGATGCATTTGCATAATAGTCTGTATTAGTGGCTGCGATATTATGCAACACCATTAATATTAGACCTCTTTCTGACTGATGCATACAGTTTTGTATTTATTGTACAGGTTATCGTTAGTCTTTCAGAAATATATGGTTGCTTTATAGACTTCAGACAAATCTGGGATACTTTTGGAGGGAAATGACTTAATAATAAAGCAATGACTCGAGTAATAAAAGTATTGTGTTTTTCATTCATGACAAGACCGTTACATTCATCTTTTGTTCATGCCATTGAGGAGTTCCTGAAATAATCAGTTTTGTCTTACTGACTTTTGTGTCGACTTCTGTTGGGTCAGCACCGTCACAAACAAGGAAGGAGAGAAGTTGCGATGGCCGGTGGCAGGAATCCAAAATGATCTGTACATAACACTTTTAAATTAACAGAACTCTTTAGTTCCAAACAGGAAAGAATGAAAACTTAGCTTCCTGTTATGAGGTATCTTCGTGTGCCTGCCGTGCGTCATACATGGAAGTACATTTATACACTATTACTGCTGGCAGAATGCAGGCCAAGTATCGTCTTCCTAGACTCAGCAATGATGCTCCCGAAGTCTGTGACAGAACAGGGGCCGACCGACGACGGGCGGCTGGTTACGTCAGCGTTAACAGTGGACGCTGGAGGTGTGGCGTTGCCCGCTCTTTTCAGTGGCACCTCCATCGGTCCAGCTCCATCGGTGCCGAGGAGACACCCGGAGGCAGCCTCGCCGTCCGCAAGATCGTGGTAGGATGCGAATCTGGGGACAGAAAATCTGCACAACAGTCTTGCAATCGACAAGCAAGAATGTGGTTTTGACGGCGGCGCAGCAATCCAGCAGGACATTGAATTAAATACATGCAAGGGCCAAAAATTTCGAAGAATCGGCCCTCTCTTCCGTCGTCTGGTGCGACCAAAAACTCTGAAGAGATTAGAATCATTAGGCTCACAGCGATACCTGAGGGGCTTGGTAGGCGCCGTGCGCTGTGGTGGGTGCTGCAGCTGGAGCAGCGTGCGGTGGCGACGGCCGTGTAGGAGCTCCGCCGGCCCACGGGTCGTCGCAGGGGTGCGAGGAAGAGCAGCAGCGCTCTGTCCCGTGTGTGGGAGGCACGTAGTTCGTTCGTCTGTTGCATGAACGTACGCAGAAATCGTTCGGGTTCTCCGTTCGGCTGATGATGAACCGGAATACTGGTAAGGTGAGTGATACCGTGGACTTTAGAAAGCTGTTCAAAGTTCTGAGCGGTAAACTGCGGTCCGCTGTCTGTAACCAACACTGCAGACAAACCTTCCACGTAAAAAAATAGATGACAAAGGTTGAAAGGTACTAAGGGACGTAGTCGAGTTCATGGGCCACTGCAGACATATATTTGGTAAAAGAATCCTCAAAAGTAAGTGTTCGGAAAGGGACGACCAAAGACAATATGCGCTCGATGCCAGGGCGATTGAGACGTTGGCCAAGTTGAAAAAGTTTGCGGTGGGGCCGATAGTGTGCGAGGTGCCGGGGCTATAAATGTATTTAACACTAAATTCTTCTAGAACCTTCATATGGAAATGATGCTTAAACCCCCCCCCCTTTTCTAACTCCGACTTTTGCTGTTGCTCATGGATTAAAAAGAAAAGCGAACCGACTGTAATCGACCCTGCCAAGTGGAGTAGAAAAGAGTTTGGCACCTGCAATAACTTAATTTGATAGAAATTAATTAGAAAAAGGAAAGTTTCATTAACGTAGTGAGAAATGAAAGGGTTGCTCTACCGATTAACAGAGTGAAAGTTCTGTCCAAAATAACAATTTGATTTATTATGACTAAACTCAAAATAATAAACAAAAAACATGAAACGTTTATAATACATCAAATTGGATACTCAAATAAATGCTGTGAAGTTGAAGTTGGCCATAAAATAGATTGTGACATTTATGACCAAGTGGTATGTGGAGCCAATTCCTTGCAACTCAAATCTTAAGAGAAACACCCAGCCAACACAACATTAATTGCTATCACAGTAGTGAGAACTCAGGAAATTAACACCCAAGACAGAACAAAGTTAGAAAAGACGTACTGGTGCGCTCTGCTGAGCTCTGATTATCACCTAGGAAAATTCCCTAATCTGCCAGAGCTGCGGACATACATCACCAAGCTGTCTTCTTAACTGCAAGGACACGATCTTGCGTACTTGAGGCGATGGCTGGTTGCTTCGACGTCCCGTCATGGTGATGATATTGTCGCGATTATAGCCCGAAACAAATTGTCCTGGTCTGGCTGTTCCAGACTAAAGACTTCCTAGCAATGCCAATGCGCCTTTGAGGGAGATGAAGAAGGCCCGTCACACAATCACTGACGGTACAGTGATTGATTTTAACAAGCAAAGTCACACAGTAACTCTGATTCAGTCAACTTTAGCCAAAACTGCTCAAGACAGACAACATAGCCCGCTTCTACGCAGAACGCTCAATTGCCAACTGTACTCGGAAAGCTACGTTGAAGTCGAAACTTCAGCAATCCGTCAAACAATTACAATTAAATGAAAGTATATTAGACAGCGAACGGAAGGCAGGCTGTCCAGAGCAGCGAGAGCTCAGTCTTGTAACCTACTCCGACCGAAAGGCGAGAACCGACTCTCTCAAGAGCATCCGTACAAGACGAACACAGCACATTCCCGCACCCACGACAGTGGTCCTGGTTAAACGTTCCAATCAGCAACTCAAAAACCGGCGTTAAATTCCACTCTATAGCCGACGCACTACTATTCTACCAATAGAGATACTTGGCGCCAATTTCTGCTCCGATTTTGCTACGTCACGGAGCTATCCCCTGAGCAAGCCAATCACAGTTATGATTTTGCAGAAAACGCGGGAATTTCCCCGCTAAGACTGCCTGGGAACACAAGTCATTCCCACGCCTCGCTGGTAGCCCGCCAGAAAGTGTTTTCACTAAGTTTCTGCGAAGTAACGGAATCTCTAGCCCAGCCGCTCCTTCAGGCCCCTGAGGGCGTGTCGCCCCCGCTCTTACGACAATGTTGGCGTCTGGAAAGCATCCACTCGACTCCCTCACACCCGTCGGCTTAACCCTTTCAAAATCAGCAGAACCCGCCTGTCACAGGACCACCTGGGTGACGAGAGACGCTGTGTGGGAAGTCCACGTGGGAAAGAATAGCAACTTTTCACCGCAAGCAATTAGAGAGGAAAATCGAATTACTCTGAATAAGATAGAAATATGAGAGGGGTCTCTTGCCACATCTAAGGTGTCTCAGCACAAGTGCGAGTCTGTGAGGCCACTTCTTCAACGTGGTCGTTCATGCCAGGCCACGTACATTGTCAACGCGCAAAGTGTTTCATGCATACAATCCCCCAACGCCCTTGGACGACCAATCGCAACACATTTTCTTGTAACACTTCAGGAACAAGCACACCATTCCAGAGTCACCTTGCAATAAAGTCACTCCGTGCTAGACGGAGAAGTTACGCGTACAAGGGAAATATCGGCGCACAAAAGAATTCGGAATATTTTTCACTGAACCAGCCCAAGTCATACAGATGTAGTGCAACAAGGGGTCAAAGTCACGGTCTGATTCTGTGGCCAGAGAAATTTTCCTATAGTGCAGTGGAAAAGTAGTTAAAAGTTCAATCTCAGGTGCATTTATCTGAAAAGAAGATGCGATAGTAGCATCGAATTCAGAATCAGGACGAATAGGAAACCAAGAAAGGCCATCAGCATTTGGATGATTAGACGTGGGCCGGTACAATATTTTGTACTGATACGGTGAGAATAACAAAGCTCAACGTTGCAGCATCTGAGCTGTGCGCAGCGGAACATGTTTGGGCGGATTAAACAAAGAATGAAGTGGTTTATGCTCCATCACTATGTAAAAATTTCGACAATGGTGAAATTTCGTCATGCCATTGATAATAACGAGCGCTTTCTTATACATTTGCGAATAGTTACTCTGAGTTTTGGTCAATAACTTGGAAGCGAAAGCACTCGGCCTATCCTTTAAACCAAATCTGTGCGAGTGCACAGTTCCGATTCTCTAAGAGAAAGTGTCCACCGCCAAAGTCACAGGCTCAGCGGGATCGAAGAAACAAGGCATCTGTCACTCAACAAGGCATTTTTAAGTTTATGAAATGCATTCTGACACTCTATGGTCCAAACAAAAGGCAGATTCTCCTGGCGGAAACGATGTAACAGAGCCACGACCTGGGATGCGTTGGATAAAATTCGGAAATAATGTGTCACCTTCCTGAAAACTGACAGCAATTCCGTCACGTTCCGCAGAACAGAAGTCCTGGATGGCCAGAAAATGTAACTGAAAGGGATGAACCCCTTGGATGTTAAGAACATGCCCTAAGTACTGAATTTCAATCTGAGAAAGGCACGTTTCTCTAGGCGACACTTCAAACCTGTACTCAAAGTACTTGAAAAAGCGTACGAAGGATTCTGGTATGTTCCTGCGTTATATGCCCTAGCACCACAATATCGTCAAAGTAATTTGAACAGAATGTAACTTTTGCAGTAAGCTGTCCAAAGTACTGTTGCCATATGGCTGACGCGGAGGCGCTGCCAGAGGGTAAGCGCAAAACATTTGAATAGCCCTAAATGTGTGTTGACCACAAACACTTTCTGACACTCCTCACCTAACAGAATTTGCAAAGACGCATCGCGTGAGCCAGTTTTTGAAAAACAGCGGCCTGCAGCAGGCCTGTCCAGTAATTACTCAGAGTGAAGCAACGGCTAAGTATCAAGTACTCTGCTGTTTAAGACTTTCGGGATGCAGTAGCTCCTTCACTGGATCACGGGCGTCGCGTTGGATAATGTTGTGGAAGCTGCACAATATTTCGACGAGACAGCTGCGCGTCATGTTCAGGTGCTTACTGCTGTACTGCTACAAAGGCTCGCCAATATATATGTGCTGACTCGCTAGAAAAACGCAGGCGCAAAGCGTTGAGGCTATGACGTCATGATAGACGTAGAGCACGGCGATACCCAGTGCCCCCTGCCTTGCAAACGGGCCACGGGCTTCTCAAGCTCGACACGGGAAAAGCGCGGCAGCAAATAGCTGGCCAGCATGCGTGCAGGCAGAGTGTTGCTGCCCAGTTTAAGTGTGTGGACTTCTCCGTCTGTGTCCACTCAGGTTCGTTCGTCCGCGGCCGACGATGCCTTAGTACCGCCAGGGCTGGTTCCCATATCTTACTGAGTTGAAATCCCGTCTCTCTATTGACCAGGTCTTTACTTATGCGAATTTCGACTGCTTCTTTAATGATGAAAAGTCCCAGTACGTGGAAGTGGACGAAAGGATATTTGTCTCTGCGTAGTTCATGCTGTGTCCTGTGTCAAGACAGTTTTGAGCCACAGCAGACTTCTCTGTCTCACCCTCGCACACGTTTGGTGTTTCTGGAGGGGACGCTAACCAGCGATTGGTACGTGCAGAGTGTCGGTAGACCCGTCCTTTAGCCGTTCTTGCAACAGGAAGGTCATATTTTGTTACAAGAAGGTAATGCAAGACGTGCAGCAACTTCCCTGTACTGCACGATCTCCAACCGAGCACATTTGGGATGTGAAGGGACGAGGAGTGACTAATGCGACTCGTTTCATTTATTCCTAAATTTCAGTTTTATAGACAAAGTCAAGAAGATTGTACATCCAAAAATGGGCCATACGATGAAGTCTGAACGTAATGGGTTGGACATCCATGACCACAAACTTGTAACCATAGTCAGGAATGCGATCTCTCCATCCCCTCTACCCAATAACGATAAAACAAAAATGCGTTACGCCAATGGATACACATCACATCATCATTTTCCTTTCAAGAATTAGGCTATTGCACCTTCCAAACCTAACAAACAGAATCATTTCTATCTTTTCTGAAGCCCTCCAACAACTCTTTTCCCATTCGAATTGTAGTTCACGATCTTCTGTAGAACCTGGCATTCTCATGAGGTTTTGCGTCTATTTTTCAAGATACATTTGATTTTAATGTTGAAAATATTTAATTCCGTTCCTTCATTTCCAATCACGTCTCTGTTCTTTCTTTTCATGGTCTCCAAGGTTTCATTTACATAGTGTAACAAAGTAATCACCATCATCCATCATCATTAATTTCCTTTGGGCCTTTGTCACACTTTAGCGTGGGGTCGGCCTTGTTACCATGGATCTGGCGATGTTAGGGTCAGAGGGTGGCCACATGCACTTCCTGCTGTATCCCGTACTCCCTGGTATGGAATTGGTGTACCCCAGCTGTATGTGTCTAGTGTAAGTCATAAAATAGTGCGAAAATTTTCAAATGTCTGCTAGTGGGATGTGAAAAACCGCCTAGAAACCACATCCAGGCTGACTGGCCCTCGTCGGTAATCTGCCCGGGGCGATTCGATCCAGGGCCGGCGCGCCTACCCGAGTCCAGGAAGCAGGGCATTAACGCCCTTGACTAATCTGGCAGCTCTAACGAAGTAATCACCATCACTTTATAAAATTTCGTACTGGTTTCTTTTTGTACTTTGGAACCAGTAACAGAAAAATGACCCCAAAGACAGTTCGAATGTGCATTAATTTGAAAATAAAATTTTCAGTATCGTCGCGTAAGTACCAGGTTTGAAACACTGATTCTAAAAGTGAATTATGTAAAACAGTTTTTGGTCTCACTGGATATTTTCTTCGGAATGCCATTATTTTTGTTATATAGCTAGAAACTTTCAGATTGCAAACTCATAGACAGCTCTGATATGGGATATGCATGTAAAACATACTTAAGCTGAACTGTAAATCTAAACTCGTTTCGAAACATATTCATCTTTTAGAAATAACACAACACAGAAATAACCTGCAGTGGTGCATCGGAATCTACTACTAGACCCCCTGAAAGGATCAAAGCACAGACCGTTTGAAGCGTTGCTCCCCCTGGACACTAATCGTCATTCTGAATTTTGTATTCAATTCCGATGCAATTTCTGTGCGTCATGGTCAAAGTGAAGGTCCAATGGTTACAGTAAACATGCAGTGGTGCATTATTATCTAATACTGGTCTCCCAGGATGGAATCAAAGCACAGATTGTTTGAAGCGTGACGCCCCCATGGACAAAAGTCGTCATTGTGCCTTTTTTATCTAATCCAGATGGAGTTCCTGAGTCTCATTGT
Organism: Schistocerca serialis cubense; assembly: GCF_023864345.2. NCBI lineage: Eukaryota > Metazoa > Arthropoda > Insecta > Orthoptera > Acrididae > Schistocerca > Schistocerca serialis. The sequence continues at coordinate 963,796,739 of NC_064641.1, read as the reverse complement.
CAATGTGAAGGTCCAAGTGTTACAGTAATCGTGAAGTGGTGCATCGCAATCTAAAACTTGTCTCCCAGGAATGTCTCCTAAACAGACTGTTTAAAGTGTTACTCCCCCTGAACAAAGTCGGCTTTATGGCTATTGTATTCAATCCCTATGGAATTCCTGTGTTTCATAGTCAATGTGAAGGTGCGAGGGTTACAGTAAAGCTTCAGTGGTCCATCGGAATGTACTACAAGACGCCCAGGAAAGTTTCCAACAAAGATTGTTTGAAGCGTTTATCAACCTGGACAGAAGATGGCATTGTACCTTTTGTATTCACTCCCGATGCAATTTCTGTGTTTTATCGTCAATGTAAAGGTCCAGTATTAGTTTGCGATGCACCACTGCAGAAAATCTGGAGTGGAGCATCGGAAACTAATACTGGACTCCCAGGAAAGGTTCGAAAACAGAATGTTTGAGGCGTTGCTCCTCTTGTATTCAATCCCGATGAAATTTCTGTGTTTCATCGTCAATGTGAAGGTCCAAAGGTTACGGAAACCAGCAGTGGTGCATCGTAATCTAGTATTGGACTCCCAGGAAAGTTTCGATGACTGCCTGTTAGAGGCGTTACTAACCCTGGACAGAAGTTGACATTGTACCTTTCGTATTCAATCCCGATGCAATTTCTGTGTTTCAACGTTAATGTATAGGTCCACGGGTTACAGAAAACCTGCAGTGGTACGTCGCAATCTAATACTGGACTCCCAGGAAAGTTTCAATCACAGAATTGTTTGAGGCGTTACTACCACTGGACAGAAGTCTGCATTGTGCCTTTTTTATTCAATCCCGATGCAATCTCTGTGTTTCATCATCGATGCAAATGTCCAAGGGTTACTGAAAACCTGCAGTGGTGCATCGGAATCTAATACTGAAATCCCAGGAACATCTCTATCTCAGACTGTTTAAGGCGTTACTCCTACTAGAGAGAAGTCGGCACTGTGCCTTTTGTATTCAATCCCGATGCAATTTCTGTGTTTCACCGTCAATGTAAAGGTCCAAGGGTTACAGAAAAACTGCAGTGGTACATCGGAATATAACACTGGACTCCCAGGAAAGTTTCAATCACAGCATTGTTTGAGGCATTACTACTCCTGGACAGAAGACGGCATTGTGGCTTTTGTATTCAATCCCGGTGCCAGTTCTGTGCTTCAATGTCAATGTGAATGTCCGATGGTTGCTCTAAACCTGCAGTGGAGAATCGAAATCGACTCCAAGAACGGTTCTAATCACTGACTCTTTGAATCATTACTCCTCCTGGTCAGAAGTCGTCATTGTGCATATTTTATTCAATCCCATTGCAATTTCTGTATTTCATTCTCAATGTGAATGTCCAAGGCTTACAGTAAAGCTGCCGTGGAGCATCGGAATCTTCTATTGTTCTCCCTGGAAATGTTCCAACCACAGACGGATTGATACTTTACTGTCCCGGGATAGAAGGCGGCACTGTGTAATTTGTATTCAATTCCGATGCAATATCTGTGTTTCATCGTCATTGTGAAGGTCCAATGGTTACAGTGAGCCTGTAGTGGTGTATCGGAATCTACTACTGGACTCTCAGGAACGGTTCCAAGCACAGACCGTTTGAAGCGTTGCCCGCTGCTATCATTCATCTGTCTTCTGATTTTGAATAGACCTACCGAATATGGGCCATGGTCCGTCAGGTAATTTACCAATTCACTCGATGGGTTAAGAAATATGATTTTTTGTCTGTCTCTGATGTTAGAGAGGATTTCGTATGTTCTCATGCCTGGGCTAGAATGTCCCATTCATTTTGCCATAGTTGTAATATGCGATTTTTTATTACCTTTTTCGAATATGCCTTACTTTCATGCACCCTTCGTACTTACATTTCACTGTCATTCTCTAACCAGTAAAATGCTCGCCTTTTCCTAATTTGCAAGTCAAGTACGCATATTCCTAGAATTGCTACCAAGGTATCATTCGGGGTAGCGCTGCAGGCGCACCTTAATCTTACTAACACTACTCGTTGAACTCCTGTTTCTACAGAGGCTAGCTTCGCTATCTGCAATCTACGCGCCCAAACGCTCGCACCATATCCCACGACTGATGCTAATATATATATATATATATATATATATATTGGTGGTAGACTCTGACTGTTAAATAGCCTGTTTTCATTGGTTATAATTTTATTAATCAAGTTTGTACCTTTTCTGTCTGCTTTCTCTTAACACGTAACTGCAAATGCTACCAGACCGCTTATGCTGCAGCTGTCATGCAACTTTTGTAGCTGCAGCTGTCATGCAACTTTTGTAGCATAGGCTCCAGTGCTACATCCCAAAATTCTAGACCACACAGTGATCCCTGTGGACAATATTTTCTTATTCTCTTCGCTATTGTCTTTCCTGGGCATGTTAAAGAAGCGCGTCAGAGGTGGCAATAATCTCTCAGGCAGTGGCACGGTGCTCCAGGACACTCAATTCGAAGATCATTGCTAGATAGTACATAGAATGAGTACCTGTCGTTAGCGAAATCGCCTTATTAATTACGTCTTCAGTTGAAGTGCCTCCTCTGAGCCCGTACTCGTGACGGTTTATCCCATGTAGCAGCCAATAATCTTGTAACGGTTTGAATAATAGTTTTCAGATATCTTACGGAAAAAGTGCATTACACAGATTGGTATGTAGGATTCGGGTATCCTTGTCTTGCCCTTTAGTAATTACTATCATTCCAGCATTCTTGCACAGTACACGGACTCTTCCTTCCAAGAGACATTCGTTGTATAATTCGCACAAGTAACCATCTAATTGGTCACATACTGCTTGTATTACTTCAGCAGGGATCTCTTCGGTCCTGGAGGTTTTGTTCTTATTTTTCAGCCTTAAAATTATTTGCCTAGTGTCTTCTTGTGCGAAGGGTTTCATAAATTTATTGTTTCTGTAGTCTTCCCATATTATTTTTGTGAACTACGGTCATCTTCTGTCTCGCCGTCTTCTCCACCATCAGGAAGTAGTGTTTCATTTAGCAGGGTTGCTGACTGTTGCCAACTTCCCGTTACCGTCCATCATTTGTTTTGAGCGTGGGCAAAACTGCCAATGATAGTATTTTGTCGCAGATTATTTTATACGGTATACCCCAAGGATCGGTTTCTAAGTTGGCCTCCGCGAACTGCTTTTATCGTTCCATTTTTGTTTCCTACATTTGTCTTCCGTAAAATGTTACTTAACGTATCTGTTTCTATGCAACCTTCGGATTCTTTCTCCTTGGGTCATGCTGTTCAAGTATAGCTTCCTGGCTCCTACTGCTTAACATCTTAGTTTCTTCAGCACCTCAGCCCAGATGCGAGGCACTCCTTTAGAATGACCTGCGCTAGCAGGTATCGATGCCTCCATTGCTCTATGTATAGCCACTGTCAGTTCTTGCGCGATGAACTTCCCGGACGGTGAAACACCCTCCTTAGTTCTTCCCAGTTACCCTTCATGTTGTTGTATTTGGGCCTTGTGCTTCTTGGATTTCCCTCCCAGTGCTGGTATAGTGTATGGTATTGTAACTTGACGTCATTACATTGTCAACCTTCCTGCCTTTCACACGGCTCGCCGCTACTGTATAAGCTAAAGTGATGTCGATATTTTCTGTTGCTCCCAGACTCCTTTGGTAGGCTGGCGGATTGTCAGGTGTATTCAGTGCCTGTAGGTTCAGTTCGAAGGCAAATAACCCACGAATGAGTGACGGGTAGTTATCGTATCTGACAATTTGAGTTGCATCCTTTACTTGTACTGGAATATGAACAAACTCTATGGGCACACTATGCTACAACATCTGCCAGTTAGCAGCTTCCGATGGCTGTCGAGTGAAGAAATCGCCACACTGCTTAACTTCCAAAATGTGGTTGCGAATTCTAGCTATGGGTGTGCCATGGAGGGAGACGTGGCAGATCCTGCTGACCTGTGGCGAGCAGAACGACTGGTCGCTATACACCGAGCGCCTAGCGCCGCCCAGTGGCTCCACCCTGAAGCTGAAAGCAGCACTGGGTTAAAAACTGAGATAACACTGGACGAGAGAAAACTCCTAGGCTTCTGACACTTCTGAACAGTCCCACTGGTGGATGGAGTATATTAATGGAAATACCAACAAGAGAGCGATCACAGTGGGTGATTTCGAAAAGATTGTTTTTAAATTAATGAATAGTCCAACTTCAGGGAAAATAATGGAAAATGTAAGACACCACCACAACATTACTCTAGTTAACCTCTGGGTTCGACGGTTTAGAGAAAGAGGTCGTATCGCCAAGTCAAGATTTTAGTGGGTCGCCACGTTCGTTAAAGGAAAGTCACTGTGGAGAGAGAGAGTGCATATTATTTCCTTCACCTATTTCTTATAGTACCCATTCTCCATGCCCTGTGTACACAGGATGTCCCAGGAGGTATGGTCAATACTCAGGGATATGACAGGAAGGATCATCCGAATCAGAAATGCTTCATAAACGAGAGTAGTAAAATGTATATCTTAAGAGCTATAAGCACTCACATGTGTTTGCTATTGTGAAACACATGTCTTCCATTGCACAACTGCTTATAGATATTAAGGTATGCATTTTAAAGCCCATGTTTACTAGACTTTTTTTTTTTTTTTTGAATGATCATTCCTCTCACATTCCTTAATATTGACCATTCCTCATTGGACACCCTGTATTGTATAATACGTGTAGATGTGAAACTACAAATATAAATGATCGTTGTAAACAAGAAATCAGGTAAAGTACAGTGGAAACTGTACGTAGAATACAAACCCAATGGTATATAAAAACCAATCAGAAAGTAATGATTAAATGGAAAACATACTACATAGCAACTTCTTCTTCTTCTTCTTCTTCTTCTTTACTAGAGTTGGTGTAAATAGTATCTCCCTATATATATGTGGATCTCTGTACTTGATAGTATAATTTGTAGTCAGTTTCAATGTACGAAATGTAATTTAAAATAAAGTACCTTTGAAAATAATTGTAAGTAAACCATATACTAAAAAATTTTAAACACAAAACTATTATCAATATATAAAGAACTGGAAGCGAACATGTTTTGAAAAAAGGCAAAAGATGTAAATAAACTGTAAGTTAATTTGTTTTACCAGTGTTATTCTTTACTGCAGATCACAGAGCTCTAGAGAGAGAAAATTACAAGAATGTTGTTAATACTCCAGTAATTAATTTGTAACAGTTATTTATAACAAATACCTAAACAGTTCAGATCCTCTCACTATGGTAAGCAGACATCAAATGAGAAGGCTCATGGTGTTGATGTAGATAGTAAATGATGAAGCGGAAGGGATTTCCTCTATTATGATGTGTTACCACTAGCTCAGAGAGAAAGGGAGTGAGGACTGTGACCCTTATTTTCCCACAGATTTTTTGTCACGCAGTTGGCCAAGATACAAGGGCAGGATATCTGGTTACATCCTAACTTTGAATTTACCACCTAAGGTGCATGGGTAGGGTGAAAGGAATCCCAGAGAAAGAGAAGTTGGGGATGGATGACCATGGTGATAACATTCCCAACGGCCACTAGTTTATCACGATAACCCTTATCTGATCAGTGGAACTCTTGCCGTATCACTGTCCTCTAATTTGGTCCAAGAATTGCTACTACACAATGACAAAGTGAAATGACACATTGATGATTATGCTCTGTAGAGTTAATAAAGTGCTGGGAAGATAATTCGTACTTTCAATGCACTGTTCTACATCTACATCTACATCTACATCCATACTCCGCAAGCCACCTGATGGTGTGTGGCGGAGGGTACCTTGAGTACCTCTCTCGGTTCTCCAATCTATTCCATTCTCGTATTGTTCGTGGAAAGAAGGATTGTCGGTATGCCTCTGTGTGGGCTCTAATCTCTCTGATTTTATCCTCATGGTCTCTTCGCGAGATATACGTAGGAGGGAGCAATATACTGCTTGACTCTTCGGTGAAGGTATGTTCTCGAAACTTTGACAAAAGCCCGTACCGAGCTACTGAGCGTCTCTCCTGCAGAGTCTTCCAATGGAGTTTATCTATCATCTCCGTAACGCTTTCGCGATTACTAAATGATCCTGTAACGAACCGTGCTGCTCTCCGTTGGATCTTCTCTATATCTTCGATCAACCCTACCTGGTACAGATCCCACACTGCTGAGCAGTATTCAAGCAGTGGGCGAACAAGCGTACTGTAACCTACTTCCTTTGTTTTCGGATTGCATTTCCTTAGGATTCTTCCAATGAATCTCAGTCTGGCATCTGCTTTACCGACGATCAACATTATATGATCATTCCATTTTAAATCGCTCCTAATGCGTACTCTCAGATAATTTATGGTATTAACTGCTTCCAGTTGCTGACCTGCTAGTTTGTAGCTAAATGATAAAGGATCTATCTTTCTGTGTATTCGCAGCACATTACACTTGTCTTCATTGAGATTCAATTGCCATTCCCTGCACCATGCGTCAATTCGCTGCAGATCCTCCTGCATTTCAGTACAATTTTCCATTGTTACAACCTCTCGATACACCACAGCATCATCCGCAAAAAGCCTCAGTGAACTTCCGATGTCATCCACAAGGTCATTTATGTATATTGTGAATAGCAACGGTCCTATGACACTCCCCTGCGGCACACCTGAAATCACTCTCACTTCGGAAGACTTCTCTCCATTGAGAATGACATGCTGCGTCCTGTTATCTAGGAACTCCTCAATCCAATCACACAATTGGTCTGATAGTCCATATGCTCTTACTTTGTTCATTAAACGACTGTGGGGAACTGTATCGAACGCCTTGCGGAAGTCAAGAAACACGGCATCTACCTGTGAACCCGTATCTATGGCCCTCTGAGTCTCGTGGACGAATAGCGCTAGCTGGGTTTCACATGACCGTCTTTTTCGAAACCCATGCTGATTCCTACAGAGTAGATTTCTAGTCTCCAGAAAAGTCATTATACTCGAACACAATACGTGTTCCAAAATTCTACAACTGATTGACGTTAGAGATATAGGTCTATAGTTCTGCACATCTGCTCGACGTCCCTTCTTGAAAACGGGGATGACCTGTGCCCTTTTCCAATCCTTTGGAACGCTACGCTCTTCTATAGACCTACGGTACACCGCTGCAAGAAGGGGGGGCAAGTTCCTTCGCGTACTCTGTGTAAAATTGAACTGGTATCCCATCAGGTCCAGAGGCCTTTCCTCTTTTGAGCGATTTTAATTGTTTCTCTATCCCTCTGTCGTCTATTTCGATATCTACCGTTTTGTCATCTGTGCGACAATCTAGAGAAGGAACTACAGTGCAATCTTCCTCTGTGAAACAACTTTGGAAAAAGACATTTAGTATTTCAGCCATTAGTCTGTCATCCTGTGTTTCAGTACCATTTTGGTCACAGAGTAACTGGACATTCTGTTTTGATCCACCTACCGCTTTGACATAAGACCAAAATTTCTTAGGATTTTCTGCCAAGTCAGTACATAGAACTTTACTTTCGAATTCATTGAACGCCTCTCGCATAGCCCTCCTCACACTACATTTCGCTTCACGTAATTTTTGTTTGTCTGCAAGGCTTTGGCTATGTTTATGTTTGCTGTGAAGTTCCCTTTGCTTCCGCAGCAGTTTTCTAACACGGTTGTTGTACCACGGTGGCTCTTTTCCATCTCTTACGATCTTGCTTCGCACATACTCATCTAACGCATTATGTACGACGGTTTTGAACTTTGTCCACTGATCCTCAACACTATCTGTACTTGAGACAAAACTTTTGTGTTGAGCCAACAGGTACTCTGAAATCTGCTTTTTGTCACTTTTTCTAAACAGAAAAATCTTCCTACCCTTTTTAATATTCCTATTTACGGCTGAAATCATCGATGGCGTAACCGCTTTATGATCGCTGATTCCCTGTTCTGCGTTAACTTTTTCAAATAGTTCGGGTCTGTTTGCCACCAGAAGGTCTAATATGTTATCGCCACGAGTCGGTTCTCTGTTTAACTGCTCAGGGTAGTTTTCAGATAAAGCACTTAACAACATTTCACTGGATTCTTTGTCCCTGCCACCCGTTATGAACGTCTGAGTCTTCCAGTCTATATCGGGAAAGTTAAAATCTCCACCCAGAACTATAACATGGTGGGGAAATCTACTCGAAATATTTTCCAAATTATCCTTCAGGTGCTCAGCCACAACAGCTGCTGAGCCAGGGGGCCTATAGAGACATCCAATTACCATGTCTGAGCCTGCTTTAACCGTGACCTTCACCAAAATCATTTCACATTTCGGATCTCCGTCAATTTCCTTCGATACTATTGCACTTCTTATCGCTATAAACACGCCTCCCCCTTCACTGTCCAGCCTGTCTCTGCGGTATACATTCCAATCTGAGTTTAGGATTTCATTACTATTTACATCTGGTTTCAGCCAACTTTCTGTCCCTAGTACTATATGGGCGTTGTGACCGTTTATTAATGAGAGCAGTTCTGGGACCTTTCTGTAGACGCTCCTGCAGTTTACTATTAGCACATTAATATTGTTATTCCCTGTTGCATTTTGCCTACTCCTACCTTGCTGCGTCTCAGGAGGCGTCTTGTCGGGCCTAGGGAGGGGATTCTCTAACCTAAAAAACCCCCATGTGCACTCCACACGTACTCCGCTACCCTTGTAGCCGCTTCCGACGTGTAGTGCACGCCTGACCTATTCAGGGGGACCCTACATTTCTCCACCCGATAGCGGAGGTCGAGAAATTTGCACCCCAGATCTCCGCAGAATCGTCTGAGCTTCTGGTTTAAGCCTTCCACTCGGCTCCAAACCAGAGGACCGCGATCGGTTCTCGGAACTATACTACAAATAGTTAGCTCTGATTTCACCCCGCGAGCGAGGCTTTCCGCCTTCACCAATTCCGCCAACCGCCTGTACGAACTGAGGATGACCTCTAAACCCAGACGGCAGGAGTCATTGGTGCCGACATGAGCAACAATTTGCAGTCAGGTGCACCCAGTGCTCTCTAATCTCGGATGAGACCCCCCCGGCAAGCAGACAGAGTGAACACTGGCCTTCTTCCCCGACCTTCCCGCTATTTCCCTAAGGGGCTCCATCACCCGCCTAACGTTGGAGCTCCCAATAACTAATAAACCCCTCCCCCCGTGTGCCTGCTCGGACCTTGCTGAAGGAGCAGCCACATGTCCACTCACAGGCAGAGCGGGCGATGCCACACGGCCAGCCTCCACATTGACCCTCCTCCTCGTGCGCCGCGAACGCCGCTGAACCCGCCACTCCCATTGGGGAGAGGGTGGCCCAACCGCGCCCAGTACACGCGAAGATGTCTCGACAGCAGGGACAGTGGGCGAAGCATGTAACACCTGGGGTGTTCCTTGCGACGCACCAGACTCCCCACTGCCGCTACACTCCGAGGCAGCAGCCTGAAGACGGCTGACCGCGGCCATCAACACGCTCAGCTGTTCGCGAACAGTGGCCAGCTCCTCCTGCGTCCGTACACAGCAGTCACACATCCTATCCATCCTAAGGAATCAATTTACTGAAGAGAGTTAATCAACCTTTAACTAGACTGCTAATTCACTAAAGGCGGCTGTTTATTAACTAAACTGTGGTTGCTAGGCACTTCTTGTAGAAAACAATGAAAATAGCACTACCTGTCTCTGGACTGTATTGAAAACAAACACTAGCACTACTGGCACTATGGCTGACTAAAGGGACTCTCTGACTGTATTCAAAACAAACACGAAATCTATGGAACACTACTAATAGCACCCGACAATTAAAGCTTCCTAAAAGCAAATACACACGGAAGAGTCCCAGACATTTTGTGTGGCATAAACATCAGGGAATTAAGCAGACAAGTCATTGTGCTACAGGACGCCTGAGTATTTGTAAAACGAGTATTGTATGCCTTCTGGCCCATGAACGGAGCTGCTCCAGTCTTGGAAGACGGAAGTATCCGCGGAAGGTAATGTGACAGAAATCAGAACACACGGTCACCGATTGTGTGTACATAAATATACACGCACATGTTGGTAATAAACTTTAAAGGTAGCTGAATGTTAACCAATTCTCACCATTCTAACATTAGCCCTCAAATGAAAGACTGGAAGCATCTGCGCGGACACATCGTTGTTTCTCCGATGTTTGGACGTCATTGTGAAGATATTCATCTCATTTCATTCCAAAACTCTGTTTCACTTGTCTGAAGTCACGTGATGTGACCACTCATTCAGAGAAAGGAAAGCATATGGTTTTGTGTGTGAGAGAGAACTGATGCCGCATCTTGAAGGACGATAGATTACCTGCTCCTTTCGTTCAAGCTAACCCCCCCCCTCCCTCCCCCCCCCCCCCCCCCGCCAAAAAACATCTGGAGTCTAATACTGCTGACTACGCTGTGTGGTCCAAAATCTGGTATAAGATCCGTTGAACGCCCATCAGCGTTTTTCTTGTTCATACAAACGGAAACAAGGACTAGATAGGATTTCTCCAGATTTATTCAGTCAGTAGATACACCTGCCAAAGAAGCTCCTTAGGGAGTAAAACTAAACAGTCAAGTTAGCAATATACGTTTTATTGTTGAAATATATTTCATTTTCTCTTTCTCTTTCCTTATTTTAGCTTACTTCCTTTCCTAAATGACCAACTAGGAACATTCTGTTCAAACCACTGTTTTATGGTGTTTTACTTTTCTTTTTATCGATACGTATTTCTTGTTGTAAATGTTCTTTGTAATATCATATGCGTCCTCCAATTTGCCAACCCTTAGATCTACTGCTAATTTTTCCAGTCCATTCTGTTGTATAGTTGATATATTTTAATTTACTTACACCCTCTGTTTTACCTATTACTGTTTCTATGAATTGTGGATCATTTTTCACGCTTCTCACGAGTTTTTTCTGTTCTATTTGCTATTGCTTCTAGAAGATTTATTTGAAAAAGGTTTTCTGAAAGTTGTGCAACATTGTCTGCAGAAGCCAGACAATTTATCTAATTCCATTTCTGTTCCTATCCAGATTAATTGGTTGAATTTTATGATTCATTAGCTCCAAATACCTGATCCTTATGATTTTTTTCCAAAACGCAGGTAAACAGACCAGGGGATGGTTTATTACGTTTACTAACATCAGGTTTTATTTCGAGTGGGTGAGCTAATTCTCCCATCAGTGTAACTGTAAATAGCGTCTTTGTTAGAGTTTTATGAATTACATTTACTTATTTTGCTTTAACTGTATATTCGCTAATGATATTCGCTATTGTGTCCTAAACTTCTGTATCGAATTATTTATATGTGGTTAAATATTTGTTCTTAGTACGATCTTCCGTTTCCAAAAGCTTTGGAGCCTTCATGACTTGTTATGTTGTTCTTGAGTGATTTGATGACTTCCATAATTTCTTGCTGTGTTGGTGCGAAATATTCATTCAGATTTTGTGGTAATGCTGGAAAATCCAGTTTAACTGTTGGGACTGGAGGGTTTTAAAGTCTGACAAAAAATTGCTGGAATTTTGCAACTTTCTTTGTCATTTATTACTATTTTGCTATTTTCATGTTTGAAACCATTGAAGTACATCTTTAAAAGTTTAGTAAAAATTTCTACTTCTATTTTTAGTTATTTTTTTTTTGTATTTCTATAAGCGTGAAGAGTTTGACAGAGAACTGAAAGACCTGAGTCGAAACAAGGCCCCCGGAGTAGACAACATTCCATTGGAAGTACTGACGGCCTTGGGAGAGCCAGTCATGACAAAACTCTACCATCTGGTGAGCAAGATGTATGAAACAGGCGAAATACCCTCAGACTTCAAGAAGAATATAATAATTCCAATCCCAAAGAAAGCAGGTGTTGACAGATGTGAGAATTACCGAACAATCAGTTTAATAAGCCACATCTGCAAAATACTAACACGAATTCTTTACAGACGAATGGAAAAACTAGTAGAAGCCGACCTCGGGGAAGATCAGTTTGGATTCCGTAGAAATACTGGAACACGTAAGGCAATACTGACCTTACGACTTATCTTAGAAGAAAGATTAAGGAAAGGCAAACCTACGTTTCTAGCATTTGTAGACTTAGAGAAAGCTTTTGACAATGTTGACTGGAATACTCTCTTTCAAATTCTAAAGGTGGCATGGGTAAAATACAGGGAGCGAAAGGCTATTTACAATTTGTACAGAAACCAGATGGCAGTTATAAGAGTCGAGGGACATGAAAGGGAAGCAGTGGTTGGGAAGGGAGTAAGACACGGTTGCACCCTCTCCCCGATGTTATTCAATCTGTATATTGAGCAAGCAGTAAAGGAAACAAAAGAAAAATTCGGAGTAGGTATTAAAATCCATGGAGAAGAAACAAAAACTTTGAGGTTCGCCGATGACATTGTAATTCTGTCAGAGACAGCGAAGGACTTGGAAGAGCAGTTGAACGGAATGGATGGTGTCTTGAAAGGAGGATATAAGATGAACATCAATAAAAGCAAAACGAGGATAATGGAATGTAGTCGAATTAAGTCGGGTGATGCTGAGGGAATTAGATTAGGAAATGAGACACTTAAAGTAGTAAAGGAGTTTTGCTATTTGGAGAGCAAAATAACTGATGATGGTCGAAGTAGACACGATATAAAATGTAGACTGGCAATGGGAAGGTAAGCGTTTCTGAAGAAGAAAAGTTTGTTAACATCGAGTATAGATTTAAATGTCAGGAAGTCGTTTCTGAAAGTATTTGTATGGAGTGTAGCCATGTATGGAAGTGAAACATTGACGGTAAATAGTTTGGACAAGAAGAGAATAGAAGCTTTCTAAATGTGGTGCTACAGAAGAATGCTGAAGATTAGATGGGTAGATCACATAGCTAATGAGGAGGGACTGAATAGGATTGGGGAGAAGAGGAGTTTGTGGCACAACTTGACTAGAAGAAGGGATCGGTTGGTAGGACATGTTCTGAGGCATCAAGGGATCACCAATTTAGTATTGGAGGGCAGCGTGGAGGGTTAAAGTCGTAGGGGGAGACCAAGAGAATGAATACACTAAGCAGATTCAGAAGGATGTAGGTTGCAGTAGGTACTGGGAGATGAAGAAGCTTGCACAGGATAGAGTAGCATGGAGAGCTGCATCAAACCAGTCTCAGGACTGAAGACCACAACAACAACAAGTTTTCTCAAATATTCTTCAGATTTATCAGACAGTTTTCATGTTTATTTTCTTTGTTATTCACTGCTGCTCTAGTAATTTGTGTTATATCCACAGATTAACACCCATGTGCGAACAAAATTTTTTATTAGGTGGAGCAAGGCCACCACTTTATCTTTTTGTAAAATTAACTTTCTTCGAAAATAAAAGGCTTCTTCTCCTACCACAATTTTATAACAAGCCAAAGAATATGCCACCTTACTGAACTGAAATATTAGCAACTGAACTGAATTTACGTTTCATTGTCGGGTTTTCTCTCGACGCTTTCCGGCCGATACCGAGGAAGTAGACGGGCGCAGAGTCCGGGGTCGATGGCCGGCGTAGCGAAGACGTGGCACCTGGACATTCCGGCTGCGGCGAAATATCTTCCGGGTGGCAATCCGCGGCTGGTCGAAAGACGCCTGTTTCGCTTTCTTCCGGCTGTTTAACACGGCGGCTCCGGTCTCCCTCCGCAGATGCCGGAGCGGCCGTTGGCGATCCCTGATTGGTGGATGGTGGTATCATAGTGTGACCATCCGCGCCGGAAAAAGGCTCGTGCGCGTACGTAGTTCGCGACTGATCGAATGTTTGGCGGGAACGGCTGTAGTGCCGCCTGGCGGAAAGCGCCAGCACTAAGATGCAGGCGCCGCGTAACTCTGCCGCGGTAGCCGACCGTTGCGTTTGTGTAGCTGTGCGCGCCACGACAGTTTGTATCAGCAGTTCATGCCAATCACCTTGGTTTGTTGTTTGTAATATTGGTTGTAGTGCACTTTATCTGATTACTTTCTTGGTTGTACTATTGTTTTTAAAGGGGAGAAATCGTATTTTAATTATAGTGAGCTAATGGCATCAATAAAATTCCCCACATCTGATTGCTTTAACGTCCATCATTACCATGAAACGCCTGTTAGATGTGGCTATGTGATCCAGTTGATATTCTCCTACTTTTGGATTTGGAGATATCTAAGTTATGGCTTTTCTTGGTAGTTTGCGAAAAAGTGCAGGCGTCAGTTTTAAGTGCAACATTTTACGCACATTATCAGTCATTCACCATTTTTGTTTGTTGTTGAGTGTGCTGGATATTCGCCTACAATATTCTTAAACTTCTTTTCCTTCCCAGCTTGGACGTTGAAGTCGCCGAGAAGTATTTTAACGTTGGTTTTAGGTATATTGGTGATTTCAGAATTTTAAAGACCCCAAAACTAATTTAATTCCTGCAAATTTCTTCTGTTGTCATCATTTATAGGTGCATGGAAATTGGTAACGCTATAGCTTTTATTCTTGCGCTTTGCTGTTAGCATGCATATTTTTCTGATGTAGACGTAAATTCGGTTAAACTACCAACAATTTTTTGCTTACATAAAATGGTGTTTCAAACACTATTCTTATTGTTGGGTTACCTTTCTAAATTCTAATGTTGTCTATCAATCACATTCTTACCTAAAAATTTTGTTTCCGCTACTGCCAACTTTTATATATGAGTCTTCTGTAGAAATAATTGCAATTTTTCTTTTTCCCTATTTTCAGAAGAGAATTTACCTTTAATGTTCCAAAGTAGTACTTCTTGTTGAACTTGAACTTAGAAGGTTTTGCATTGTACTCCATCCATCTCTTTGTCACTGCAGAACCTTAAATCCTAATGCATTACAAGATGTAATTGTGAATTCCTCATCAAAGTTATTTCCTGGAGTAGTGCATCCATTGTTCAAACTTTTCATTTTATGTGAAAAATGTTATGTCGTTTTATTGTAGAGCTGTCTGACATTTTTTAGTCCTCAAGTCAATTTTAATTTGCTACACTTGTATATTTATCGTTGTTATGAGTTAATTATTGTTTACTGAAGTATGGAAAGACAAACGAAAACAATATTTTTAATGTAACTTTTATTTTACTTACGTTTGTGCCTGTTGTTCTTGTATTAATGTAGACTGCGTTTTTCTTTTATTGTGGCCGCAACCTGGTAGCGAATGTACAAATAACTTCTTCTCCTGTGACTCTGAAAAGTATTTCATTGTATTACGTCAAATGGAATACGATAGTAGCGAGTATAACAGCATACTGGTTATATCAAATTCCTTTAGTAGGAAACTTTCTTTCATCAGTTAACGGGTAAACCTTATATTTAATGTCACGCGAAGTAATGTGTACGCAGTGTTCTTTCCTTTTTTGTCTTATGACAAATTTCATAATGACAGTTTGTTAAAACGTGTTATCAATTTGAAGAAACGAAGTGCAAGCTAGACTGACATTTTTGTATCAATGCATCATGATCGTAGACCTCTACAAAGACTTTATAAAATTACGATCTTGGAAATATGGAGGTGGTGGTGATTGGTAAAGCTACACCGAAATACGAAGATGAACTTTAGTAGACTGCAACGATTATATGTGAAGGTATTGTCTAGGAACCAGTTATAATGTAAGACAAAACAAAAATAGAAGTAAGAGTTTAGGACACAATTTTAGACAGGTAGTGTACTGAACACCAAAATGGGCTTTCGGTCGTTCCTGGCTTTTTGCCAATGAAACAATTATAATGAACTAATTGAGTACCTGGTAATGCTCACATATGTGTTTATCCCAATCTTGTAAGCGTTCATCTCCACCTTCACCTCTCTCTGTCCATCTCCTCCTTACCCCTCTCTCTGTCCGTCACCTTCTCTCCCCCCTCACCACCACCACATCTGTCTCCTGCTTCCCTTGAATCTGCTCCCTATCCACTTCCTCCATCCCCAGTTGAGTGCTCCATAAACCAAACATCATCAGCCTCATCCTCCATCCCCCAGTCTCTGCCTATTTCTTCCTCCCCGTTCTCTCTGCACAGCTCCTCCTTCGCCTGTTTGTGACAGTCTACTCCTCCCCCGTTCACACTCTTAATAACTGCCAGCCTCCTAGTGGAGTGGGGTTGGTAACTTAACTCTATAGTATTTCTCTCCAGATCGTAAATGATATTTGTACCAGTTGTGGTTGAAATCGGGACAGTGATTTAGGAACTGCTGTGGAACATACATACACGCATACATGCATACATACATACATACATACACATAGGATGTCCGTAATTGAATTTTCAGTTTCAAAACGCCGTAGAAAGAGAACCAATGCTCAGCTTGGCGCTAGATTTGAGCAACACATTATTTACACAGGGGGAAACATCATGGAGACGAATATTCCCACTAGATGGTGCTGTAAGGGTCTTAACATAACTAGAATCGGCTATCGTCGACAGATGAATCGCAACTGTGGGAGGGCCGTGTGCTGTGCGTATATTGGTGTGCAGATTCTGACTCTTACAGCGCCATCTATTGGTCAAATTTTCGTTAAATATTTTTTATTCCATGACATTTCCCCGCTGCATTAATAATATGTTACTTAAATTTGATGTTATTCTGAGCAGTGACTCTCTCCTCCAGTTTCCTGATTGTCAATATATGATCGTATAAAGCTGTATAATCTGTATATGAAAAACGGAAGAAACGACATGTTTCCACAAGAAGCTTGGAATTTAGAACCAGTAGATAATTATTTAAAAGCTTATGACACTTCTCTTTATTTTAAAGGAGTTACTCAACAGAGGAGGTACTGATTGAAATACCCCTAATTTTGTAACACATTATCCTTCTTATGTGATCAACGTGATACTTGGACAAAATAGTTACAAATCTAAAGACACCAATGACTTTGGCGTGTACGTTTAATGACAAGGTATCAAAAGACACACTTCTCTATATACTCATGTATAGTAAGTAAAAACTTAGATGGGAGTCTCAACACAGAATACCTACTGAAAATATTTAAACAGAAAAACTGCATATCTATGGTACCCAATTTTATTCATCGCTATTTTTCTGAATATCCATCTTCATGTAGATTATACTACAATTTTGAATTTTTAAAACTGGTTTATATTTGGCTGAAAAATCAAAGAAAATCGATCAGTTCAGCAGGCTGGCTGGTGTGAAATATAGCGTAGCTCCTGCCTCCTGAGTGACCTGTGTCTCTCTCACATTCTGATCGCCATCCGGAGCGGAGGGGAGGCCGCGCCGTGCTGTCCAGCCACAGCTTCCTGGACAGCCTTAGCAGCTGGAGCTGGACCAGGAAACCGCCAACAGATCTCTCAGTTTTGTTCTTCAATCAGCTTTGTTCTCAAATACTAACCGTATATACAACTTGTAAAGGTTATTTCCTTGCACTGTGGGGACAGCTGAATAGCTGTATGTTTTATTTGCCTGGCCGATACTATTGTTATTTGTTGAGCACATCGAGAAGACATCTGTTATTAGCAACTGAACCATCTGCTGAAATTGTTGCCAAGAGGCTGCCAGAAGAAGAAGAAGAAGAAGATGGGTGAGGCACAGTCCAAAAGCGATATTGACTAAAAAAATAATCAGTGGGCTGAAATGAAATAAAGAGAGTACCACCATAAAAAAACCCTGATAAGTTTCCTATCAAAAGGTTTTGCTGTAAATTTGTTGACTGAATATAAAAGAATATTTAATGGTTTTGAATATCATTTTTTTTAAATTCCAGTTCGCTCAGGATGGCCAAAATTTACAAATAACTTTTTTTTATTTCTATATGGATTTTAATTAGTGTGTTCAAAATTGGCATTGATTTTTATATTTAGGAATAAGGGGGTATGGAGCACATTAGGTGTGATTTTAATGCACAAATACTTCTTACAAATTCAATTAATAATATTACATTATGCACATTAAATTCATTGTATTATATTACATTTACAAATTTCAATATAATCCAGTATAATGAATAGGTTTAATTAACATAATACAGTATAATTAATTTAACTCATTCATAAATGAAAGCTGGCTAGTGCGCTGAACGTACCCACTTGCTACACCTTTTATTAATTCTTTAATTCGCTAGATATAAACTGCACTCCAATGTTAGATGTAACCTCTCAGGTTTCCCAACTTTACATATGGAATCCCTATGGGAAATCCTTGTAACAGCTTCGCCAGTGGCAGCTTTGACAGGATGTAATTCAAGGAACTTAGACCATAAGTCTACTGTAACTATAATTTAAGATATACCACCTATTCCGCCAGCCTGGGTGGCCGAGCGGTTCTAGGTGCTTCAGTCTGGAACCGCGAGAGTGCTACGGTCGCAGGTCCGAATCCAGCCTCGGGCATGGATGTATGTGATGTCCTTAGGTTAGTTAGGTTTAAGTAGTTCTATGTTCAAGGGGACTCATGCCCTCAGCTGTTAAGTCCCATAGTGCTCAGAGCCATTTTGAACCATCTACTCCTCTCGGTAACTGCCAAAACCTGTCAGCAGAAGAAATGTCAGCGAACTTCCTAGGAATAAATGGAAAATGAGTACCAGCCTAGTGCCTAGTGCCTCATGCATACTTGCTTTGTTGTCGTAGCTTGCATGTACTTAATTTCTTTCTCATCATTCGATTAATGCTTTTACAATAATGATATCTCCTTAACTGAGCTATACATTTCTTAATACCAAAATTACCATAAGTCCAGTAGATATACCAAATGAGTTCACATCTTTAATCCAAAGGATTACACACTCTCCATCGTTCTAAACCATATCTGCATGTATTAAAAAAGATACCTTTGTGTAGAACCCACTGGTCTTTCGATCTATTTACATTATCACCGTTACACAATTTCTTTACCATTCAGTCACCTGTCGCAAATTCCTCTGCAAATGAACTAATTCTCGTTATCTTTCTACATTCGTCTGTAGCTGACCACCACAGAAGCCATTCATGATAGAAACAGAACAGCAGGGAGCAACGGTTTGGGGTAAGGCCCGACACCCACGTCGTGGGAGGAGAGACAATGACACTAACTCTGTCTTATTTATGTCATCAGGAGGGAGTTTCCAGGAAGAACTGAGAGACGGCAATGACGAACTGAAATTATCACTCATTGTGAAAGTCTCTGATGCGGATGAGGAAAGATAAAAGGGACAATAACTCGCGAGAATATGAGGCGAAGGTAGATAAATGAGGTTTCTGGAGCTGCTAGAATAGACAAATGCCATTAAAATCTACCGTAGTCAATGTTGCTTAACCGACTAGCTGGAATTAATACAAAGTTTAAATTCAGTCGATCAAGAAAGCTAGGACCGTTCTTTAAACTACAAAGAGCGGATCAACAGTTCTTAGCATTCCACATGGACTATAAATCAACAACACTTAGTTCCAATATGATAAGCGTAGAGGCATCGTGGTCCGAGACTAATCTGGCTGCAAATCGTGCTCTGGAGTAGCATGTGGCGAGTAAGCGCGTAAGACCCGTCGTGGTTTAATAACAACATTCAGAAAATGCTCGGGAAGCAGAGATTGTGAGCCTCTAGATTAGAAAAAGAACGCGAAAATATCTACAGGGAAAATTAGGAATTAGTGCATGTAGAAAAAGGTCTAGCCACAAAGCATACAAGAATTTCCATTGTCAAATAGTAACCACTGAGCGAGTCGATGGTTTCTTTCCTGACTGAAATTTTAATTTTCGTTTAAAAAAATCATTCATTCAGGAGAATCGTATAGACATACCATAGTTTGAGCGTCGCACAGACTCCCGTGTGGAGGATAGTGGAACGTACGTCCTGAAAGAGTTGAAAACAAGCCGCCTGGACCGAGTAGAAACACAATTTATTTTTATAGCAAGGACTGTTCGGCATTTGACTTTGCTTAGCTTGGATTTATTGCGAAACCCTCCCTTATCTGGGATCAAAGCTCGAATGGCTCGTGTGTACAAAGTGAGTAAATGAATGGAGCCGCAAAATTGCTGGTCAATACCCTTAATATCAGTTTCCTGCAGAATTCTTGAGGATAGTCGCAGTTCGAATATAATAAATTTCTTTGAGGTAGAAAAGCTACTTTCCGCAAACCAGCACCGATTTAGGAAGCAACGCTCGTGCAGAACACGGCTTACTGGTTTCTCACATGATTTGCTGCAAACCACGGGTGAAGGGAAACACAAAGAATCCATATTCACAGATTTTCGGGAACCGTTTGGTACAGTGTCCACTGCAGAATGATATAGTCCGAGCATACGAATTATATTCTCACATACGTGAGTGGCTCAAGGACATCTTTAGTAACAGAACTCAGGGAGTTGTCCTCAACGGCAGGTATTCGTCAGAGGGAGGGTGTCGCCAGGAGTGCGACCTAGAAGTGTGACAGGAGGGCCCTCATTCTCTGTATATGTAAATGATCTGGTGGAGAGGGTGGGCAGAGATCTGCGGCTGTTTGCTTGTGACGCTGTGGTGTACATGAAGGTGTCATCGTTTGGCGACTATAGGTGGATACAAAATGAACTGAACAGAACTTCACGTCGGTGTGCCGAATGGCAGCATGTCTAAAAGTTGAAAAATGTAAGTTAATGCGGATGAGAAGGAAAAACAATCCTGTGACGTTCGAATGCAGCATGAGTGGTGTGCACGTCGTTAAAATATGTAGCGGTGACGTCACAAATCTATTTGAAATGAAACGAGCACGTAAGGGCCGTGGTAGCGAAGGCGAATGGATGACTCCGAGTTACTGGGAGAATTTTAAGAAAATTTAACTCATTTTTCAAGGAATACTTCAGTACTGCTCACGGTGTGCGGTCCCCAACAGGTTCGATTAAAGGAAGAAGAAAAAAAAAGCAGTTCTGACGTGTGCCGCTTAGACTTGTTTTCGATAGCTGAGATCATCTTGCAGGTATTACGAAGTTGCTTTGGAAACTCAAATGGGAATACTTTGAGGGAAGACGACTTTCTTTGTCACGAAGCACCACTGAGAAGTTTTAAAGAACCGGAATTTGAAGCTGACTGCAGAACGATTCTACTACCGCCACTTACATTACGATTACGGTCACAATGGCAAGATAAGAGAAATCAGTGGCCCCACGGATGCATATAGACAGTCGTTTCTTCCTCGTTCCATTTACGAGTGGAAAAAGGAAGGAAATTACGACTAATAGTAGTACAGTGTACCCTCCACCGTGCGCCATACAGTGACTTGTGGCTGTAGCTGGAGATGTAGACGTACTGTTAGTTCTATCCTTACACTTTACTACTGAACATGCAACGAACACTTTGCAGAGCGTTGACTGAAATGTCGCGAGAAGTTGACTTTGAGCTGCCAGATACTGAAAATTTACAGTTCAAGAGACGAAAAATACAAATATATACATTTCAATGCAATTAATACACACAGAGAGAGAGAGAGAGAGGGAAGTATTTTATAAACAACAATTTATCTACAACACCATACGTTTTATTGTGAAAAGTAGTCCTCCTAGTCTCTTCAAATTATAAGTTATTACTACAACATTGCGTTAGTTACCTATTTTCAAAAAAACACTGGCCCTCATGAAACTTTGTCAGTGAAAGCCATTTTAAACACATCTGAAATGCGTTATCCTCACATTAAATATACGGAATTCAGTTCAGAGATTTCACATAAAAAGTGTGCACTCATTACTTTTCAGCAAATGCTAGAAATTCAGAAATGAAAAGTGAAAATATGACAGACAACTTCCAGGTTTCGGTACATTGTTCTAGGACACAACACAGTTTTGTCCTCAGCATTACATTGCTCCACTCACATTATCAAAACTGGTTCGTCATAAACAAGGAAAAACTCACGTGGCAATGTATTTATCTTGCTTGTTAACTTTTGAGATTTCACCAGCACCTTTGTTACAGTGTGAATTATGTTAGTCGTCTCTTTAACTCATTTTTTCCTAGGATTTTAGTAACAGTGGAATCAAGTCAGTTATAGCACTCATCTGATTAAACATCCATGATTTAACTCCTCAGAAACTGTAACGCTCTGTGATGCATGGGTACCTTGCTCGCCTAACCGAACAGATAAAAACGAAATTGACAAATCCCCATGTAACAATCAATGTTCCAGTTCAATAACTGTATAGTAACATTGACATTTTGTGAGTACTCAGCTCTCAGAAACAATAGTTAGAAGTCGATGGTGTTGTGTGTCATCTAACTCTTCAAAGAGCTCTAGACTAAGACCAGTTCTACAACTGTTCAACGAAACAGAAAGATCCTTACTCAAATCAAGTTGTGTTAAGAGAGAAGCCTCATAATAAACGTGTTTAACACTACAGTCAGTTGGCACCTGGGCATCCCAAGTACATGGGGAATTTTTACCATTTTGTCCACAAACAAATGGAGTAGCCAAAATATTTAAGTTCATAAAACGTTTATAATCTGGCAAAACAGAAACTGACAGATCACAATAGAAAAACCAAATATGTCCAAAATGTAACGAACATTCTGATGTGGGAAGATACAGAAGCCCCACATGCTATAATCTGTTTTCTCTGTGTTACCGTGCACCCTACAGTTTTCAAACACGCTTGCAAATCTAACACATCAATATGCCTGTACCACCTATTTTCTGCTTTCAAGATATCAAGAAGATACGTTCTTACACTCTGTCTTAAATCAGATGGAAAAATAATACTGAAACATCTAATGGAAGTAGCCGAACTTATGGTAAGTGTAAGCGGCAGTTTCTGAAGGTAATGACAAGAGGCATAACACAAAGATGACGTAAATCTTGGACACGACGGATGCAACCGTTTCCGCCAATTCAATTATCTCAAATCAGTGGACGATAGAACTCTGACTCTTTTCTTTGGGATAATTAACGGATTATTG